>NC_087179.1:1619444-1629444 GCF_035594125.1 Scylla paramamosain
GAGGAAGGAAAGACAGAGTTGGAAGAATTTGACTGGGTTACGTGGAAGCATGGAAGCACACTTTTCGAGAACAATAGAACGAACCCCATTAGGTCCATAAGCCTTCCGAGGGTTAAGGCCAGCAAAGGCATGGAGGAGGCATAGAGAGCATGGAGGAGGAAGCAGTAGACATCTGCAGAAACGATAATTACTCCCAGTGAGGTCTAAAGCACTGTTCAGGGGATGCTGTGAACTTATCATTAAACCCAGCTGTGATCTCACTGAACGTTTCCCTTTGTGTCTCACAACACAAGGGGGCAGTCACAGCCTGCCCTCTAAAGACAACTGTCTTACTCCACACAAAACTACAAGCACCTAAAAACACACACACCATTCACTCAAAAATTTCAAAATTACCATAGCGACTCCTACACCAGCCTCGGAGTCCCCATCTGGGAAGGTGACCATAAATGTTCCCAGGTCGGACTGCCTTTCTGTCGACGACCCTAAGTGTCTTGACTCCCCCCTCAACTTTTTCTTCATTAACTTATGCAACATTCGCAGTCTAAGATCTAATTTTCAATCTGTAGAACACCGCCTCTCCTCTTCTAAACCTCATCCTCTTGTCCTCACTGAAACTCAGGTGTCTGAGGCAACTGACAGTAGCCCCTTTTCTGTTCCCTCCTACTTTCTCTATCCTCATTTTCGATCCATAGCTGGATGTTGCGTTTATGTGCGCAATGACTTAACCTGTTCCCGTACCCCACGCTCTTTAATCTTCCGAGTTTTCCACCATCTAGCTACGACTACATAGTAACTTCAAACAAAAATTTGTCTGTGGTGTATACAGCACAGAGGTGAGTATACATCTCACCTAACTCCTCTGACAATAATTAACTTCCAAAGTGGAGCACATTCTGACTCTTCCCTTTTGCAGAGATCTCCATTCTTGGAGACTTCAATGTTCACCACCAACTTTGGCTTTCCTCTCCCTTCACTGACCATCCTGGTGAACTAGCCTTCAACTTTGCTATCCTCCACGAGCTAGGGCAATTGGTGCAACACCCTACTCATATTCCTGACCGTCTTGGAGATACGCCCAACATTCTTGACTTTTTTCCTGATCTCTAATCCTTCTGCTTATGCTGTAACCCTTTGTTTTCCGTTGGGCTCCTCCGAGAATACAGCTTGTTCTCGGGCTATACTTTGATAGAATAGATGGCCCACAAAAGGTACTTAAGCCTTCTATCACCAGAATCTTATGCACTTTATATTTCTGCCCGGAATTATGCCAAGTCTGTTCTCCAACTAGCCAAAAAAATCCTTCATTAACAGAAAGTGTCAAAACGTTTCAAGATCTAACTCGCCTCGTGACTTCTGGCATCTAGCCAAAAATATCTCCAATACCTTTGCTACTTCTTCTTATCCTCCTTTATTTCAACCAGATGGCACTACTGCTATCACATCTATTTCTAAAGCTGAACTCTTCGCTCAAACCTTTGCTAAAAACTCTACCTTGGACGATTCTGGGCTTGTTCTTCCCTCTCCTCTCCTCCACCCTCTGACTACTTCATGCTATCTATTAAAATTCTTCGCAATTATGTTTTTCATGCCCTTGCTGGCCTAAACCCTCGGAAGGCTTATGGACCTGATGGGGTCCCTCCTATTGTTTTCCGAAACTGTGCCTCCGTGCTTGCACCTTCCCTAGTCAAACTCTTTCATCTCTGTCTGTCAACATCTACATTTCCCTCTTGCTGGAAGTTTGCTTACATTCAGCCGGTTCCTAAAAAGGGTGACCGTTCTAGTCCCTCAAACTACCGTCCTATTGCTTTAATTTTCTGCCTATCTAAAGTTTTTGAATCCATCCTAAACAAGAAGATTCTTAAACATCTATCACTTCACAACCTTGTATCTCATCGCCATTATGGGTTCCGTCAAGGCCGCTCTACTGGTGATCTTCTGGCATTCCTTACTGAGTCTTGGTCATCCTCTTTTAGAGATTTTGGTGAAACTTTTGCTGTTGCCTTGGACATATTAAAAGCTTTTGATAGGGTCTGCCACAAAGCTTTGATTTCCTAACTACCCTCCTACGGCTTCTATCCTATCCTACGGCTATCTATCTATCTATTCTATGTAATTTCATCTCAAGGTTCCTTTCTGACCGTTCTATTGCTGCTGTGGTAGACGGTCACTGTTCTTCTCTTAAATCTATTAACAGTGGTGTTCCTCAGGGTTCTGTCCTGTCACCCACTATCTTCTTATTATTCATTAATGATCTTCTAAACCAAACTTCTCGTCCTACCCATTCCTACGCTGATGATACCACTCTTCACTTTTCCACGTCTTTTCATACTCGTCCATCCCTTCAGGAGTTAAACATTTCACACAGGGAAGCCGGAGAACGCTTGACTTCTGATCTTTCTAAAATTTCTGATTGGGGCAGAGCAAACTTGGTATTCTTCAATGCCTCAAAAACTCAATTCCTCCATCTATGAACTCAACACAACCTTTCAGATAACTATCCCCTTCAGTGACACCCAACTGTCCCCATCTTCTACACTGAGCATCCTCGGTTTGTGTTTTACTTATAATCTGAACTGGAAACTTCACATCTCATCTCTAGCTAAAATAGCTTCTATGAAATTAGGTGTTCTAAGACGTCTCCGCCAGTTTTTTTTTTTTTTCGTCCCCCCCAACTGCTAACTTTGTACAAGGGCCTTATTCATCCATGTATGGAGTATGCTTCACATGTCCTGGGCAGGGGGAGGGGGTTCCACTCATACTGCTCTTCCAGACAGGGTGGAATCAAAAGCTTTTCTTCTCATCAACTCCTCTCCTCTAACTGACTGTCTTCAGCCTCTCTCTCACCGTTGCATCTCTCGCTGTCTTCTACCACTATTTTCATGCTAACCTGCTCTTCTAATCTTGCTAATTGCATGCCTCCCCTCCTCCCGCGGCCTCGCCGCACAAGATGAAAGATGAAGAAGCAAAGTTAGAGATGTTTTTTGGCTAGGTACCAGAAATCATTGGGGGAATTAAATCTTGAAATGCTTTGATACTCTATTAATGAAGAACAGATACTTTTTTATGTCATGGTGATACAGGTTAGTCCTGTTGGACAAAGCCTGTGTTAACTTGTGCTGTATAGAAAATAAACGGGTCAAGCTTTAATACGTTTAACATTTTTTATGTATATGTACATATATAGACCTTATTTATCAATATAGAATATAACTAAATGTTGATAGTTAAAATAAAATAAAAACATGGGCTTTTTTTTCAGGGATTTTTTTTTTTTTTTTGTGGGTTCTTCTAATGTCAACCCTGCTTGCTATGGATGCACGTGGCCATCTGTGCTATGTCTAAGCTCCTGGGATGTAGTGCAGTGGTCCACGATACTATCCCTTTTCATCAGGGGCCGACAGGGCTGAGAGTATGATTGATGTGTGTGTGTGTGTGTGTGTGTGTGTGTGTGTGTGTGTGTGTGTGTGTGTGTGTGTGTGTGTGTGTGTGTGTGTGTGTGTGTGTGTGTGCGTGTGCGTGTGCATGTGTGTGTGTGTTTGTGTGTGTGTCTGTGTGTGTGTGTGTGTGTGTGTGTGTGTGTGTGTGTGTGTGTGTGTGTGTGTGTGTGTGTGTGTGTGTATGTGTGCTTTGTCTGGGCCACTTCGTGTGTGATTGCCGGCCTGTTATATAGATAGACAGATGTTTTGGAGAAACTTGCTAATATAAAAACAACGAAAAGTTTGTATAGTTTTGCGTTTGTTTGTCATTAATCATGAAGGCACATTTTTTTTCTTTTCATTAATTTTTCTCGTTTGAAGAAGAATCATGTTCAAAGTGCGGAGAAGACGAGAGACATGTTAAGACAACACTTTAAGGAAAGAAAAGGAACAACAAGAAATAACATGAAGAGCAGAGGCAAAATACTTATCTTATAAGGACGTCCAACCATTCAGGAAGTAAACAGTTCAAGCGGGGAGGGAACGAACGCCTGACTTTTGATCTCTCTAAAATTTCCGATTGGGGCAGAGCAAACTTGGTATTGTTCAATGTCTCAAACGCTCAATTCCTCCATCTATCATCTCGACACAGCATTCCAAACAACTATCCCCTCTTCTTCAATGACACTCAACTGTCTCCCTCTTCTACAATGAACATCCTCGGTCTGTCCTTTTCTTATAATCTAAACTGGAAACTTCACATCTCATTTTTAGCTAAAACAGTTTCTATGAAGTTAGGTGTTCTGAGACGTCTCCGCCAGTTTTTTCTCATCCACCAGCTGCTAACTTTGTACAAGGGCATTATCCGTCCATGTATGGAGAATGCTTCACATGTGTGGTGGGGTTCTACTCATACCGCTGTTTTAGATAGGGTGGAATCAAAAGTATTTGTCCCCATCAACTCCTCGCCTCTAACTGACCGTCTTCAGTCTCTTTCTCATCACCGCAATGTTGTATCTCTAGCTATCTTCTACCGATATTTTCATGCTAATTGAGAGGAGGGGAGGCATGCTAACTGCATGCCTCCCTCCTCTCGCAGCCTCGCTGCACAAAACTTTATTTCTTTCTCTCATCTCTGTTCTGTCCATCTCTCTGATGCAAGAGTGAACCGGTATTCTCGATAATTCATTCCTTTCTCAGGTAAACTCTAGAACTCTCTGCCTGCTTCTGTACTTCTACCTTCCTATAAATTGAATTCCTTCAAGACGGAGGTTTTAAGACACTTATCCTTCAATCTTTTACTACCGCCTCGGACCCAATTCAGGGACCGGCATTTCAGTGGGCTTTTCTTTTTTTTTTATTGGATTTTTGTTGCCCCTTGCCGGTGTTTCTCCCATATAAAAAAATAAAAATAAAATGTAATGAGAGAGAGAGAGAGAGAGAGAGAGAGAGAGAGAGAGAGAGAGAGAGAGAGAGAGAGAGAGAGAGAGAGAGAGAGAGAGAGAGAGAGAGAGAGAGAGAGAGAGAGAGAGAGAGAGAGAGAGAGAGAGAGAGATTCATGTTATTTTTCGGAGTTACAGGGGCAGGATAATACAATATTCATTTAATACCGATTTTTTATTGCCTTCATATTCTCGTGCCTCCTGGCTCACGTCTGCGAGTTTAATTTTTATTTATTCATTTTTTTTTTCCACGCGTCAGTCTGCGTGGCTTGATTTTTGTTGTTTCTACTAAACACCAATATCATGAAACAGAAGAGTACTTGTATGAAATATTCCTACACACACACACACACTTTCTCTCTCTCTCTCTCTCTCTCTCTCTCTCTCTCTCTCTCTCTCTCTCTCTCTCTCTCTCTCTCTCTCTCTCTCTCTCTCTCTCTCTCTCTCTCTCTCTCTCTCTCTCTCTCTCTCTCTCTCTCTCTCTCTCTCTCTCTCTCTCTCTCTCTCTCTCTCTCTCTCTCTCTCTCTCTCTCTAACCCACTATATATCACTTCTTTCTTGAAATAAAGGAAAATAGTCTCACATATTTCTTAACTCTACACCTCATAAGTCACTTCTCTCCCCTTCTCATCTTACTCTTCCTGTTTTTTTCCTTTTTTTCTTTCTCTTCTTTTTCTTCCTTTTCCTTTTCATCTTTTTCTCCCTCCTCCTCTTTTCTCCCCTTCCTTCTCCTCCTCCTCCTGCTTCTCCTCCTCCTCCTCCTCCTCCTCCTCATCCTCATTCTTCTCTTCCTCCTCCTCCTCCTTCTCCTTTTCCTCCTATTTTTCCTCCTTCTTCTCCTCCTGCTTCCCCTCCTCCTCCTCCTCGTCCTCCTTCATATTCGGAACAGCGAGGTTTTGTGTGATGTGTTGTAGCAAGATGGAGGCGGTGAATGAAATTAGGATAAGAATGAGCAGGAAGTTAGCCAGTCAACAAGTTAGCTTGTCAATCAGCCATTCAGTCAAGTAGCCAACCAGCCAAATATCAAGCCAGCAATGTAGCCAATTGTCAGCCAGTCAGTAAAATATCTAAGTCAACCAACCAGTCAACTGAATAGCTAATTAACCAGTCAGTTAGATAGTCAAGCAACCAGTTCATCAACCATCCAAACAGCCAGCCAACTGCTTAGCTAGATAATTAGCCAGTCAGCCAGTTAAATAGTGAGTGAGGTAGCTAACTAGCCAGTCCATAAATCAACAAATTAGCCAGTTAGTTAAGTAGCCAGCCGATAAGCCAGAAAGCCAGCCAGTCAGTTAGTTAGCCAACCAGCCAGTCACTCACTCACTCACTCACTCAGTCGTGTCTTGAAAAAGAAGACCTATCGTGACATTGTGCAGTGTGATTAGCATTTTGACGAAGCTCTGCAAAGGTTCTCGAGTTCCTCATTGACAAATAATAGACATCCATAGCCTCTGGTGGAAGTATTTTTTTCCTCAACCTGACAAGAGGAATCTCGGTCTGAAATTCTATCGAGTAAGTGTGACTTTGAGGATTTTATATTGAAGCAGATTAGGGGATTTTTTTTTTTTTTGTGTGTGTGGGAGAATTGGGAGGCGATGCGCGAGTGGTGAGGGAAGCCAGGGAGAAGGGTTCCAGCCGGAGACTGGTAGATTATTTGTGAGGACAAGACGACTAGTAAAATGTGCGACAGGAATTAAATATCGTACAGGGAAAAGGGGCAACAATGTATTGTACAGGGAATAGGCACAACATTCACGTGCAGAAACACAAGTGAGGGAGAGGAGGGGCGAGAGGAAGAGGCCGACATAAAGTGTGAATCTAGCACATTTTTTTTTTTTTTTATCTCATGTATCTTTCACTTTTTCCTCTCTGGACGCTTCCTCTCCCTGATTTATTCTCCCTCTGAGCATTTATCTGAAATTTTTCACTTCCAGACATTCCCACCTTTCTCTCTTTTACTTGGTGAATAATTATGCTAACCTGACCTAGGCCATCAACAGTACATTGTAACAACAAATCGCCATTAAATGTATTATGATTATCATCATAATAGCTGTTTTATTTATATTTGATGTTCATCCTTATTTATTTGATTTTGGCAACTTTGGAAGTGGAAGGTGGAGGCGTGCATCCTTGTGATTGGTTGAATTGATGCACAAGTACGGATTGTGTTGTAGTGAAAGATTTGGTATTAAGATGAATTTTAAGGGGGATTATAGATTGTTGTGAAGTGGGAATTATAGTAAAATATGAAATTGATAATTTGTATATCTAGGATGTAGAATTTAAAATGAGTATAGAGAAAATTTCATCTGGTATCCGTTGGATAACACGGATATATGCTGCGCATGAAGATAGACATGTAGCGTGAGAAGGTTTCAATCAAGCAGGAGCTATAGTGATAGAAGAAAGAGAGAATTATGAGCTGAATAATTTGTGAGAGAGTGGGCAAAACTGGGACGAGACCGTCTGCAGAGCGTTCCACGGTTGTAATTGGGCGGTCATATTGTGAGTTACTTGATCATTTATTTTATACACCAGTGATATATTGAACATGAGATCCTATGAGATTAATGATGTATGTGTGCTGTACAATAATTGTTTCATGATGTACTTATGTGTGGCATTGGTAGGATGATTTCTGGGGAATTTGAGATCCTTCATTTGAAAGAGTGTTCATGGGTTAATGAAAAGATTGTCATATTGGTATTGCATTTCAGGCTGAATCAATTAATAAAGATACAGCAAGGCAGCCCTAACTCCCTTCATTATCCTGCAATACATTAAATAAAAACGTAAAAGAGAGATGTGAAGAGGGTAATATGTCCAAGGGGGGGGGAATCTGGCATCGAGACGCTATTTGAAAGAAATGTCCATTGGGAAATGTCCAAGAGGAAATAATATCCACATCACAAGGTAGTAAACCACTTCCGAGGAACAGGGGAGTGAGACAAAGGGGTGTCCGGGAGGAGTGAAGTGAAACAAAAGCACTTGCATGAAGAACAAGACGACAAACACACTGCCCCTGTGTTCTGAAGGACAGAAGGCGAGGAGAGTGCTGGCAGGCGACGAGTGTCAGTCTTAATGGGTCAGTCCCTATGCCTCGTCTGCCTCGCCATCGGCCCAAACTTGTGGCAGGACTGAAAATTGTGAAGACTGACAAGAAGTTAATGGAAATGAGTTACCTGTCATAAGGATGAGAGAGAGAGAGAGAGAGAGAGAGAGAGAGAGAGAGAGAGAGAGAGAGAGAGAGAGAGAGAGAGAGAGAGAGAGAGAGAGAGAGAGAGAGAGAGAGAGAGAGAGAGAGAGAGAGAGAGATAGAGAGAGAGAGAGAGAGAGAGGCACAGTCAAAAGGTAAAATTCATGAGTTGGGAGTCGGACGCTGCTGTTGGACATCCCTCGTGACTCCTCTGTGTTATGTAGATATAGTAAAGTTGTGTGTGTGTGTGTGTGTGTGTGTGTGTGTGTGTGTGACCATCACCAGGAGATGCCGTCGCGCAGCACGGAGTGGACGAGGCAGAGGTAAGCGATCATCAGTTTGGGGGCTTAGCGAAGTCCAGCTGGGCGACGACGTGGTGAGGATGCAAGCTCATGATTCCTTTGGTGCGGTGACCTTGATGAAAAGAATTTTGAGGGGTGAGACCCTTGCGAACCGGCGGTGCGCCGCTCCTGTGGAAGTAATGAGGGTTTGGCTTGAAGGTTTGTGTGTGTGTGTGTGTGTGTGTGTGTGTGTGTGTGTGTGTGTGTGTGTGTGTGTGTGTGTGTGTGTTTGAGTGTGTCCGTTTGTGTGTGTATGTTTGAGTGTCACTCAAAAAAAGTGTGTGTGTGTGTGTGTGTGTGTGTGTGTGTGTGTGTGTGTGTGTGTGTGTCTTGTGGCGGGACGCTTCGCCCACCTCTACATTCCAATTTCTGCGTCCTTTCCTTGGCCTCTGGGTGCTAAGGTATTATACACTGAAAGTGTATAATACCTAGACTATAGTTTCAATTTGATTACATTAGATTAACATCGGTTAATGCTTTAAAAATTATTTTAGATATACATATGGACTCTACATTTGCTGATTATGTTGGTCCGTGCTGCCTGAGCATTGTTATAAATTTCCTTATTTTTCTCTTTTCTCTTATGCAATTATTGTTTTATCTATGTTGGACACATTCTCTAATGTAAGTTGTACTCTATTGCAATTGTTATGGTCAATAAACTAATCTGAATCTGAATCTCCGCGGTGCTCAGGCCTGCTCCACGGCCGGTTGGCTCCCAGGACCTCACGAGCCCTTTATCTTTCTTCCCGCGTGACTTCCCTTCACTTCACGAGCCCCGGCCGTGACCTGAGCGGCCCAGCAACCACCCCATCATCGGCAGTCTCCGTCCGCCTAGCCTTGCTGGTGGGCTCACGGGCTCCTTTGTAGAGTTTTTATTTAATATAATGTAGCTACTTTACAGCTGTATTTCTTTGTCCACCACCTCTGCACACGTACTAGAAGAAGTACGAAGAAGAGAGGCTATGGAGAGGTTTGGAAGGGGACTACTGCATCATCCACGTCTCAGAAACATGCTGCCGCCTGACTCGCCTCGCCCGGCCCGTGCCACCAGACACCACAACCGGTCCGCGCACGGACCGGTACAGACTCAGTGCGATTCCCACCATGGTGCGAGCCATCAATCAATAGTCGCTTCTAGATTAGACTTACCTTTAGGATTAATGTTAAGTATTTCCCCACCTCCTATGTACATTTTCAGTTTGTTAACTGCCTAAATAATAAACCGTTTATTATTATTATTATTATTATTATTATTATTATTATTATTATTATTATTATTATTAAGTATATATTTTCTAGTACAGTCTCCGTCTGTCTATATGTGTAAATGTTTGTTTTGTGTAAGTGTTTGTGCTTAGAAAAATATATAAATAAATAAAAAATCAGTTTAATAAACTGACGTGACATTTCTCAACTATGCTATATTAATTTTGTTGCAATACTGATTGCTGATGGTTGAGAGAGAGAGAGAGAGAGAGAGAGAGAGAGAAGCGTTTATGTGCAGCCATTCTGATAAAAGCCAATATATACAGCTGATGTGATCCACTCCACTTTCGGCTGCAGGATGTAAAGAAAAAAAAACAATAATTATTTACT
>NC_087179.1:1631944-1706944 GCF_035594125.1 Scylla paramamosain
CTCCATACATGGAGGGATACGGCCCTTGTACAGAGTTAGCAGCTGGGGAGGGTGAGAAAAACTGGCGGAGATGTCTCAGAACACCTAACTTCATAGAAGCTGTTTTAGCTAGAGATGAGATGTGAAGTTTCCAGTTCAGATTATAAGTAAAGGACAGACCGAGGATGTTCAGTGTAGAAGAGGGGGACAGTTGAGTGTCATTGAAGAAGAGGGAATAGTTGTCTGGAAGGTTGTGTCGAGTTGATAGATGGAGGAATTGTATTTTTGAGGCATTGAACAATACCAAGTTTGCTCTGCCCCAATATGAAATTTTAGAAAGATCAGAAGTCAAGCGTTCTGTGGCTTCCCTGCGTGATATGTTTACCTCCTGAATGGTTGGACGTCTATGAAAAGACGTGGAAAAGTGCAGGGTGGTATCATCAGCATAGGAGTGGATAGGACAAGAAGTTTGGTTTAGAAGATCATTAATGAATAATAAGAAGAGAGTGGGTGACAGGACAGAACCCTGAGGAACACCACTGTTAATAGATTTAGGAGAAGAACAGTGACCGTCCACCACAGCACCAATAGAACGGTCAGAAAGGAAACTTGAGATGCAGTTACAGAGAGAAGGATAGAAACCGTAGGAGGGTAGTTTGGAAATCAAAGCTTTGTGCCAGACCCTATCAAAAGCTTTTGATATGTCCAAGGCAACAGCAAAAATTTCACCAAAATCTCTAAAAGAGGATGACCAAGACTCAGTAAGGAAAGCCAGAAGATCACCAGTAGAGCGGCCTTCACGGAACCCATACTGGCAATCAGATAGAAGGTTGTGAAGTCATAGATGTTTAAGAATCTTCCTGTTGAGGATAGATTAAAAAAAACTTTAGATAAGCAGGAAATTAAAGTAATAGGACGGTAGTTTGAGGGATTAGAACGGTCACCCTTTTTAGGAACAGGTTGAATGTAGGCAAACTTCCAGCAAGAAGGAAGGGTAGATGTTGACAGACAGAGCTGAAAGAGTTTGACTAGGCAAGGTGCAAGCACGGAGGCACAGTTTCGGAGAACAATAGGAGAGACCCCTTCAGGTCCATAAGCCTTCCGAGGGTTTAGGCCAACGAGGGCATGGAAAACATCATTGCGAAGAATTTTAATACTTGGCATGAAGTAGTCAGAGGGTGGAGGAGAGGGAGGAACAAGCCCAGAATCGTCCAAGGTAGAATTTTTAGCAAAGGTCTGAGCAAAGAGTTCAGCTTTAGAAATAGATGTGATAGCAGTGGTGACATCTGGTTGAAATAGAGGAGGGAAAGAAGAAGAAGCAAAGTTATTGGAGATATTTTTGGCTAGATGCCAGAAATCACAAGGGGAGTTAGATCTTGAAAGGTTTTGACCTTTTCTGTTAAAGAAGGAATTTTTGGCTAGTTGGAGGACAGACATGGTTCCGGGCAGAAATATAAAGTGCATGAGATTCTGGTGATGGAAGGCTTAAGTAACTTTTGTGGGCCACCTCTCTATCATGTATAGCACGAGAACAAACTGTGTTAAACCAAGGTTTAGAAGGTTTAGGACGAGAAAAAAAGTGAGGAATGTACGCCTCCATGCCAGACACTATCACCTCTGTTATGCGCTCAGCACACAAAGACGGGTCTCTGACACGGAAGCAGTAGTCATTCCAAGGAAAATCAGCAAAATACCTCCTCAGGTCCCCCCCAACTAGCAGAGGCAAAACGCCAGAGGCACCTTCGCTTAGGGAGATCCTTAGGAGGGATTGGAGCGATAGGACAAGATAAAGATATGAGATTGTGATCGGAGGAACCCAACGGAGAAGAAATGGTGACAGCATAAGCAGGATTAGAGGTCAGGAAAAGGTCAATAATGTTGGGCGTATCTCCAAAGTGGTCAGGAATACGAGTAGAGTGTTGCATTGCTCTAGGTCATGGAGGATAGCAAAGTTGTAGGTTAGTTCACCAGGATGGTCGGTGAAGGGAGAGGAAAGCCAAAGCTGATGGTGAACATTGAAGTCTTCAAGAATGGAGATATGTGCAAAAGGGAAGAGGATCAGAATGTGCTCCACTTTGGAAGTTAAGTAGTCAAAGAATTTCTTATAATCAGAGGAGTTAGGTGAGAGTATACAGCACAGATAAATTTAGTATGAGAGTGACTCTGTAGTCATAGCCAGATGGTGGAAAACTCGGAAGATTCAAGAGCGTGGGCACGAGAACAGGTTAAGTCATTGCGCACATAGACGCAGCATCCAGCTTTGGATCGAAAATGATGATAGAGAAAGTAGGAGGGAACAGAAAAGGGGTTACTGTCAGTTGCTTCAGACACCTGAGTTTCAGTGAGGAAAAGATGAGGTTTAGAAGAGGAGAGGTGGTGTTCTACAGATTGAAAATTATATCTTAGACCGCGAATGTTGCAGAAGTTAATGAAGAAAAAGTTGAGGGAGGTGTCAAGACACTTAGGGTTGTCGACAGAAAAGCAGTCCGACCTGGGGACGTTTATGATCCCCTCCCCTGATTGGGAAAGGAATGAATGACTGAGAATACTGGTTAACTCTTGCATTAGAGAGGTGATCGGAAAAGCAATGAGAGAAAGAAGAAAGTCTTGTGCAGCGAGGCGGCGGGAGGAGGGGAGGCATGCAGTTAGCAAGATCAGAAGAGCAGTTAGCATGAAATAGCGGTAGAAGATAGCTAGAGATGCAACATTGCGGCGATGAGAGAGAGCTGAAAAAGGTCAGTTAAAGGAGAGAAGTTAATGAGAAGAAAAGCTTTTGACTCCATCCTGTCTAGAAGAGTGATATGAGTCGAACCCCCCAAACATGTGAGGCATACTCCATACATGGACGGATAAGGCCCTTGTACAGAGTTAGCAGCTGGGGGGTAGATGAAAAAAAACTGGCAGAGACGTCTCAGAACGCCTAACTTCATGGAAGATGTTTTAGCTAGAAATGACACGTGAAGTTTCCAGTTCAGATTATAGGTAAAGGGCAGGCCAAGGATGTTCTGTGTAGAAGAGGGGGACAATTGAGTTTCACTGAAGAAGAGGGGATAGTTGTCTGGAAGGTTGTATCAAGTTGATAGATGGAGGAATTGAGTTTTTGAGGTAATGAACAATATCAAGTTTGCTCTGCCCCAATCAGAAATTTTAGAGAGATAATATAAAGTGCATGAAATTCTGGTGATGGAAGGCTTAAGTATCTTTTGTGGGCCACCTCTCTATCACGTATAGCACGGGAACAAGCTGTGTTAAACCAAGGTTTGGAAGGTTTAGGTCGAAAAAAAAAGTGAGGAATGTATGCCTCCTTGCCAGACACTATCACCTCAGTTATGCGCTCATCACACAAAGACGGGCCTCTGACACGAAAGCAGTAGTCATTCCAAGGAAAATCAGCAGAATACCTCCTCAGGGCCCCCCAACTAACAGAGGGAAAACGCCAGAGGCACCTTCGCTTAGGGAGATCCTGAGGAGGAATTGGAGCGATAGGAGAAGATACAGATATGAGATTGTGATCGGAGGAGCCCAACGGAGTAGTGAGAGTGACAGCATGAGCAGGATCAGAGGTCAGGAAAAGGTCAAGAATGTTGGCAGTATCTCCAAGGACGGTCAGGGTTACAAGTAGGGTGTTGCACCAATTGCTCTAGGTCGTGGAGGATAGCAAAGTTGAAGGCTAGTTCACTAGGATAGTCAGTGAAGGGAGAGGAAAGCCAAAGCTGGTGGTGAACATTGAGGTCTCTAAGAATGAGTCAGAGAATGAAGAGAGTCAGAATGTGCTCCACTTTGGAAGTTAAGTAGTCAAAGAATTTCTTATAGTCAGAGGAGTTAGGTGAGAGGTATACAGCACAAATAAATTTAGTTTGCGAGTGACTCTGTAGTCTTAGCCAGATAGTGGAAAACTCGGAAGATTGAGGAGCGTGGGCACGAGAGCAGGTTAAGTCGTTGCTCACATAAACACAACATCAAGCATTGGATAAAAAAATGAAGATAGAGAAGGTAGGAAGGAACAGAAAAGGGGCTACTGTCAGTTGCCTCAGTCACCTGATTTTCAGTGACGAAAAGATGATGAGGTTTAGAAGAGGAGAGGTGATGTTCTACAGATTGAAAATTAGATCTTAGGCCACGAATGTTGCAGAAGTTAATGAAGAAAAGTTGATGAAGGTGTCAAGACACTTAGGGTCGCCGTCAGAAGGGCAGTCCGACCTGGTGACGTTTGTGGTCCCCTCCCCAGATGGGTACTCCGAGGCTAGTGTAGGAGTCGCCATGATAATTTTGAAATTTTGAGTGAAGGATGTGTTGTTTTATTAGGTGCTTGTAGTTTTGTGTGGAGGAAGATAGTTGTTTAGAGGGCAGTCTGTGACTGCCCCTTTCTGTTGTGAGACACAAAGGGAAACGTTCAGTGAGGTCAGAGCTGGGCTTAATGATAAGTTCACAGTACCCCCTGATCCAGTGTTTTACGAGTAGAACTCACTGGGAGTAATTATCGTTTCGGCAGGTGCCTATTGCCTCCTCCTGTGTGTCATCTTGAGCATATGAGTGAGAGTTTGAGTGATAATGTTGAAATTGTTGATGAACTGGCGATAAAATCCAGCAAGACCAGTGAATTGCCTGATCTGATCGATATTAATAATAAAAGGGAAATTTTCCACAGCGTTTACCTTATTATTCAAAATGTGAATACCATCTCTATCGACTTTGTGGCCAAGGAACTTGATTTGCTGTTTGAGAAACGAGCATTTACCGAGTTTGATGTTTAACCCCGCAGCTTGAAAGCGTGACAGAACGAGCGACAACGTGTGAAACTTGTCCTGGAAAGATTATGATGGAATGATAACGTCACCAAGGAAGCAGAACTCACTTTTACCGATGAGATCTGAAAGAACAGAATTCATCAGTCTCTGAAACGGGTGGCGAGTTACGCCACCCGTAACTCGCCTTTGAAAGGGCGAGTTACGTAGACCTTTTGCCATGCGTTTGAACATGAAAGCTGTATATGGCCGTGAAGTTTCCTCTAATTCAACTTTGAAGAATCATGAGTGTAAATCTAGAGTGGAAAATACAGCATTTGATCACCGAGAGACTGAAGAAGATCACCTAACCTCGGCATAGTAACGGTCAGGAATGATAAATACGTTTAGTTTCCTGAAGTCGACAACAACACGCCAATCGCCTTGTTTCCTTGGAACGAGTATGAGATGAAAAGGCAGGTTCCACTACAGCCTGAAGTAACATACCTCGCACAGCTTCATCACGCAGAACACGTCGGCAGTGTGGCATCCTCTAGCTGGAAGTGTAAGATGGTCTGGACCCAGACGTCATATGGATAGCGTGATTGATGACGTCTGTGTAGGCCAGAGGTTCACCAGGGAGCATGACAACATTCCTGAAAGAATTTAGGAGAGCTAGTAATTCATGTTGAGATTCTGGAAAATCAAATACAGATATGTGATCATTCGTGATAGGAGTGAGAGAAGACATGCCATTGTTGTCAGATGCAGATACATTATTGATATAAGAAGGTAAATCATCCAAGATTACAACTTTGTCAGAGTAAGGCAAGGCTTCTCCAAGTAGCACACCTGGTTTGAGCTTGATAGGCTAAGATGTGACATTTTCAGCTCGATTTTGCTGAATCCATTGTCATCGATTTTGGTAAGAACCATTGCTGTGCATGACAGAGGATATCAGTGCCTGTTACAGTAGACTTAACCGTAACCTTTACAACATATAAAGCACATTTAGATAGCGTTACCGGATCTGCTAGAAAAATGTGTTTCCAAGGGGTTACACCGTGGGAAGTTGATTGAGAATGAGGCTGTGAGACAGGCAAATTAGATGACGTAACATAAGAATCCCGTGTAGATAACATATGATTGCTAGCTGAAGGAAGAGTTGCAATAGGTATCACTACACCAGCAAGAGAGGAAGCATTAAAGGGAAGAACAGTGCAAATATAAGTATCTCCTCGAGCGATTTCATTTATGGCAGGGAAAAGACTGATGTTATATGTGCACATGGTGTTGAAGCCTATGAGAAGTTCAGCATTGAAAGATACATCATATACAATATAAAAATAATTACATATGCCTAGTTCCTGGGGTGATAAAGAGTACTTTCCCGTGGGGTAAGATAATTTTCTCAGATATACCATTGGGATTTATATCAGTGATGTGATCCTGAGAAGGGGAAGAGAGTTTTCGAAATACATACATTTTGATAAGGTGAACTGGAGCACCCGTCTCAAAGAAGGCTTTGTATGATAGAGTGACACGTAACTTCTGTGGTAATGCCATTGAATATTCCAGCATATCGAATGTTAATTGAAGGAAGTGTTGAGTTAGGTGGATGTGTGAAGCATACCTTGTGTTTCATACATAAGAAGGTGAAGACGTGAGGATGGATGATGGTGTGATGGATTGGTTAGAGAAGGGCCTGAAGAGTCCGGTGATGTTTGTGTGACCTGATACTGTGCATGGTAATGCCTGCAGTCTTGCAAGAAATTACCTACCCTTTTGTGGAAAGAACAGAATACTTCAGGATTGAAGGAGTGTCTTCCTGAACTATCGGGCAAGAACATGACCAGGAAGCTTGTAACGGTTGCAGATTTAATTTCTTGATCTCGAATTCGATTGAGTGTACTAAAAGCGAGATGAAGAGGAAGTGCGTCTAATATAACGTCCACGAGAAGGAGAAGAAGAACGGGAAGGTGGGTGATGAGGAGAGATGAGTCAGTCAGGTGAAGAAGCAGCGAGAGCCTGAACAGGTTCAGAGGTGGGAAGTGGACGCTTATCAAAAACGGTTTTGCAGACATTATATATGTAATCTGCTCTGTGGAAATCGATGTCACTTGCGACATGGAAATTGGGAGCATCAAGGAAGAAGGTGAACAAGATATGAGCTACGAGTCTTTTCAACCCATCTGATGAGAGTGAGCTATTTATAAACCAATTTGAGTCTTGGAGCTGAGTGATGAATTCTGAACTCGGAGAGGAAGCAATGTTTTCTGCTTGGTGAGGATTAGTGTGCGGGCGGATGTGCTGTGAAAGAGATTTGGAGAGTTTGAGAAGAGAATGGTGGTGAGAGAAGCAAATTTGTCTGATTTCACCAATAGGGAAGCGAGACTCGAATGTTTGTGACAGATGCGTTATTTTAAAATGGATACTTTTTCCTTATCAGCTGCGGCTGTACGTCGAGTGCATTCTTCCTCATTTCTTTGAATAAACTGATGAACAGTCTCTGTGCCAGTACCAGAAAAATTAGGAAGGTGATGAGATTCGAGTATGAAGGTGATATGAGAAGTAGCGGTGGTTTCAGTAGACACTGTAGCAGATAATGGAGGAGAGCGTACAGACTGTGAGCATGTTCGCATGAGTGGCGTGTAGTGTATAGATAATCTAGGAATAATAATCACAGAAATATATATATATATATATATATATATATATATATATATATATATATATATATATATATATATATATATATATATATATATATATATATATATATATATATGATAACACAGCACCCAATATAACACAGAATAGTGCACAAAATGATAACACAGCCAACAAGAAATAATAATGAAAGACAGAAGGGAATTATATAAACATTGTCAGGCAGACAGACAGACAGACAGAAGGCAGGAGACGGATAGGCAGACAGACAGACAGAGAATTAGATAAATAGACAGATAGGCACCACTTAATAGTAGAAGAAGGAAGAGTGGAAAGACAAGAATAATCTGGATCAAATTGGATACTTAAATGTTGGCGAGAAAGTGACAGCAGATGACTGGAGGAACACAGCTGGGCAGACGTAGGGAGATGGCCTTGGATGGGTCCGGCAGTGAGTGTTGACGGCTGCGGCGCGTGGAGAATCTCAGGAAGATAAAGATGAGGCCTGGCCGTGAGCACTGGTGGAGAGGGTGGTGGGTGGGGTTTTGCTCGGGGAAGTAGCCAAGGCCGAGAGCACTGGGGAAGCCCGGGGGAGAAGCAGGACGGCGACCAGAGTGGCGGCGGCAGGGTGTTGCAGCAGACAGGTGTGGCGGCAGACAGGTGTGGTGATGTGGTGTGGTGTGGGGTATCAGTCTCACAACTTGCTTGCGATAGGGCTTGATATTCGTGTCCCGGTGTGTACTTGTGCGTTCGTGTGTCTTCGATCGCACAACACCGCTGACCACCACTTGTTTTGATATTTGATGCGATCACCACTTGTTCTAGTTTATGTTTTACTTCTCCTCTTCTTTACTGTTTTGAGATTAGATGATGCACTCGCCCAGTTGATGATGCTTGCCACTGCTGGATCAGGTGAGGAGCTTGGTGTGTTGGTACCGTGGAGGACCGGTAGTGAGCTTGGTATTTCTGGTAGCTTGGAGGTCGTGGGTATAAGTTGACATACTTGGTGTGTGCGAGTAAAAGACACATATGATGAGATTTCTTGATTTAATAATAGAGATTGTACACACTTGATACGATACGAGATTGTATGGTGACGATTGATTGTTCTTTCTCTCTAAAGTGATATGAAATGATGACCGAGCAGCGTCTCTCAAGACTGACTGTGATTGAGTGAAAAAACTGAGTGAGAGACCAAGACTGACTGCTCGTGACTAACTTTCGGATGGGGACTGATTGCTCACTAAGTAAGTAAGGAAAAGAGAAAAGATGAGGAAGGGGAAGTGGGGATAGTGGGAGGAATAGGGTGATAAGAAGGTAAATGTAGTAGGAGGAAAAGTCACTGGGGCTTGATCCAGGGGCAATTTTAATTTTTGGTTACTTTATCGGGGTAGACGTATCATCGAGCTTTTTCGTAAGAAGATAAAACTTGAGAAAAAGGGAAAGCTGGAAAAAGCCATTAGGCCTACACGTGACAATTCTTGGATAAAATTTTTACACGAGGATGATAAGGTTAAATAATTTAATACAATGAGTATGATCAGGCTATTCAAGTTGTTAATCTAGTGAGTTTAAAATGCAGTCTGTATTGTCTGGAAGGACGCCTCAGAGCTTATCTGGCTGTGATGGACTAGGTGGCGCTGGTATTTTAATTAATTTGAATAAGAATGTTTAAAAAATAAAATAAAACGTGAATACGTTTTATAGGTGTTTCAGTATCGTTTAAAGTAGAATTATCTCACTAAAAGGTGAATAAATTTATAATTTCAGCTCACATTCTAGGCAGCTTTCCAGACAACGTTTGTAGCGAGTGACTAATTACTATCTTAGAGAAATTTTGTATGATTAAAGTCGGGATCGAATGGCGGACAGATTCATCGTGAAAAAAAAAAAAAGATTAACACCGACATGGACGCCGAATAAAAGTAATTATCAATCGACATAATAAAGCGTCATAGAGATGTAAATGAAGCAATTGTATATAAGTAACAAAGAAAATAGCTGACACCGACATTGGCAGGAAATAAACAGTAATTATTAACACACGAAAGGAAAATATAGTTTTGTGCTGACAAATGAGAGCGAACAACAACTGTACTTAGAATCATTGTAATTTTTTGTGTAACAAAGCGGAATAAAGTTGCGCACAAAAGTAGTGACTAATAATTATCAATTCTCTTCAGAAAGGCTATAGGCACGCACAGGCCACAGGTACATACAGGCTGCAGGCATACACAGATTACAGGCACACACAGGCTACAGGCCCCCACAGGATACAGGCACACACAGGCTACAGGCACACAGGGGCTGCAGACACACACAAACTACAGGGGTACACAGTCTGCAGGCCCGCAGAGGCTAGAGGCACACACAGGTTAAAGGCACACACAGGCTACAGGCGCACACAGGCTACAGGCATACACAGGCTGCAGGCATGCACAGTCTACAGGTTCACAGGCTACAGACACACACAGGCTACAGGCACACACAGACTACAGGCAACAGGCACACACAGGCTACAGGCTACATCCACACACACGACACAGGCACACATAGGCTATAGGCTACATGCACACACAGGCCACAGGCACACACAAGCTACAGGTCTGCACAGGCTACAGGCGCACACAGGCTACAGGGACACACAGGCTACAGGCACACACAGGCTACATGCGCACATAGGCTACATACACACACAGGGTTAAGCCACACGCAATCTACAAACACTCATAATCTACAGACTTTCACAGACTACAGGCACGCACAGGCTACAGGCACACACAGGCTACAGCCTACATGCAGGACAGGCTATAGGCACACCTTCTAAACCTTGGTTTAGAAGCTTGTTCTCGTGCTATACATGATAGAGAGGTAGCCCACAAAAGATACTTAAGCCTTCCATCACCAGAATCTCATGCACTTTATATTTCTGCCCGGAACCATGCCAAGTCTGTTCTCCGAATTGCCAAAAACTTATTCATTAACAGAAAATGTCAAAACCTTTCAAGATCTAACTCCCCTCGTGATTTCTGGCATCTAGCCAAAAATATCTCCAATAACTTTGCTTCTTCTTTCCCTCCTCTATTTCAACCAGATGTCACCACTGATATCACATCTATTTCTAAAGCTGAACTCTTCGCTCAAACCTTTGCTAAAAACTCTACCTTGGACGATTCTGGGCTTGTTCCTCCCTCTCCTCCACCCTCTGACTACTTCATGCCACGTATTAAAATTCTTCGCAATGATGTTTTCCATGCCCTCGCTGGCCTAAACCCTCGGAAGGCTTATGGACCTGATTGGGTCCCTCCTATTGTTCTCCGAAACTGTGCCTCCGTGCTTGCACCTTGCCTAGTCAAACTCTTTCAGCTCTGTCTGTCAACATCTACCTTTCCTTCTTGCTGGAAGTTTGCCTACATTCAACCTGTTCCTAAAAAGGGTGACCGTTCTAATCCCTCAAACTATCGTCCTATTGCTTTAATTTTCTGCCTATCTAAAGTTTTTGAATCTATCCTCAACAGGAAGATTCTTAAACATCTATCACTTCACAACCTTCTATCTGATCGCCAGTATGGGTTCCGTGAAGGCCGCTCTACTGGTGATCTTCTGGCTTTCCTTACTAAGTCTTGATCATCATCTTTTAGAGATTTTGGTGAAACTTTTGCTGTTGCCTTGGACATATCAAAAGCTTTTGATAGAGTCTGGCACAAAGCTTGATTTCCAAACTACTCTCCTACGGTTTCTATCCTTCTCTCTGTAACTTCATCTCAAGTTTCCTTTCTGACCGTTCTATTGCTGCTGTGGTAGACGGTCACTGTTCTTCTCCTAAATCTATTAACAGTGGTGTTCCTCAGGGTTCCGTCCTGTCACCCACTCTCTTCTTATTATACATTAATGATCTTCTAAACCAAACTTCTTGTCCTATCCACTCCTACGCTGAAGATATCACCCTGCACTTTTCCACGTCTTTTCATAGACGTCCAACCCTTCAGGAGGTAAACATATTACGCAGGGAAGCCACAGAACGCTTGACTTCTGATCTTTCTAAAATTTCATATTGGAGCAGAGCAAACTTGGTATTGTTCAATGCCTCAAAAACTCAATTCTTCCATCTATCAACTCGACACAACCTTCCAGACAATTATCCCCTCTTCTTCAATGACACTCAACTGTCCCCCTCTTCTACACTGAACATCCTCGGTCTGTCCTTTACTTATAATCTGAACTGGAAAGTTCACATCTCATCTCTAGCTAAAACAGCTTCTATGAACTTAGGTGTTCTGAGACGTCTCCGCCAGTTTTTCTCACCCCCCCAGCTGCTAACTCTGTACAAGGGTCTTATTCGTCCATGTATGGAGTATGCTTCACATGTCTGGGCGGGTTCCACTCATACTGCTCTTCTAGACAGGGTGGTAAGAAAAGCTTTTCGTCTCATCAACTCCTCTCCTCTAACTGATTGTCTTCAGCCTCTCTCTCACCGCCGCAATGTTGCATATCTAGCTGTCTTCTACCGCTATTTTCATGCTAACTGCTCTTCTGATCTTGCTAACTGCATCCTCCCCTCCTTCCGCGGCCTCGCCGCACAAGACTTTCTTCTTTCTCTCACCCCTATTCTGTCCACCTCTCTAATGCAAGAGTTAACCAGTATTTTCAATCATTCATCCCTTTCTCTGGTAAACTCTGGAACTCCCTGCCTGCTTCTGTATTTCCACCTTCCTATGACTTGAATTCCTTCAAGAGGGAGGTTTCAAGACACTTATTCATCAATTTTTGACCACTGCTTTGACCCTTTTATGGGACTGGCATTTCAGTGGGCATTCTTTTTTATTGGATTTTTGTTGCCCTTGGCCAGTGTCCTTCCTACATAAAAAAAAAATAAACACAAGCTACAAGCACACACAGGCTACAGCCACACACAGGCTACAGGCTACAAGCGCACACAGGCTACAGACACACACAGGCTACAGGCACACATGGTACATGCACACAGGTTACAGGCTATCACAGGCTACAGTCACACACAGGCTATAAGCACATACAGTCTAGATAGCTAGCTAGATAGATAGATAGATAGATAGATAGACATATTTCATTGACCACAAACATTATTAACATTATATGGTATAAACGTTAACTATGGTCCAGACATACATGAAACTGTATGATAATTAATAGTGTGTAGCGCAAAGTCCCGGTTGACTATTAAAGGACGAAAACAAGATCCAAGATTAAATAACTAAATGAACAGATAACAACAAAAGGAGTACAAACACGCAAATAAAAACACATTAAAAGCACAAACACATAAGAAAGACACAAACTTTATATGAAATATGTGATTCCAAAACAAGTATTCTGAACAAAATGTAAACAGGGAAAACAATAAAAAATAAACAGGGAAAACAATAAAAAGCAAAAAAAAAAAGCAAAAAAAAAAACAATAACTAAATCTTACTAGAACAGCAACACAAGTAAAACCTCGATAAGAGAATATACAAAAGGAAAAGAAAAAAGTGAACTAATTAATAATAAAATAATCCACTACAAAAACAAGAAAAAAAATATCTAAAACAATATTAAATTTAAGACAATGGTAAATGTGATCAAGTTTACTTTGAGATAATGAAATGACATATGTGGCAGACAGTTGCATAATCAGTTCTCTCAATCAATAGATTTTCCATGGTGATAAGTAGGAACTGCTGGCGTAGGTCCAAAGTGCGAGGACAGTGCTCGACGACTTGTCTTTCTGTTTGGATTTGTCCACAAGACAAATCCAAGGGTGAGCGACCCCTCCCACGCCTATTCCAGCGACTCTCTTCCACGGCGAGGCTGTGGCCTCTCACTCTTAGACGCGTCCAAATTCCTCGTTTCACCTCATTCACTTTGTTGCTGTTGATGTAATTGTCATGTACTTTATAAAGAGGGTTAACTGAAATGTACATTTGAACCCTTCCAGATTCTGAGGCTCTCAACTTATCATTTAGGTTTGTAAATATTAGTTACACATTGTCAACATTAAGATGGATAAAGTCGGGTACATAATGTGATGTTGGGAATCATGATTAAGTGTGATTGAAATAGCGTGTGCTAGTGGATCGTCCTCCATTCCACGCCGCTCACTCCACATGCTAGAGAAAAACTTGCGTTGCCTCGGCTTGACCAAGGCTTGCAGAGGATCGCAGCCCAGCTCGAACAAGCAGAGGTCATTGGAAGTAGTCTTTCGGACGCCCAGCATCTCTTTAATACACCACATATACTGCTTAATGACGGGTTTGATGTCAACCATGATTCACAGCCATACAGCAATGTAGACGTCAGGGCTGCCTCGAATATTCGGCATTTGATAATAAATAAAGTGTCATTGTTTTTGTGAATAAATAATGTGAACTTAAGTGTGTAGCGCATTATATTGCTGGCCTGAACTCTGATGGCTGTGGTAGTGGACCCGTCTGCGATGAAATGGCTACACGGATCGACTTACTGGTCGCATGCCTCCTTTACTATACCCATCCACGGTCATCGACTGTTTTATCTTCATCGTTGCTGTTTATCGCAAAAAAAAATTTAGTTTTCTTCATATTGACTTGCGTAGTGTGAGATGTACAAAACTCATTTAATATTCTGATTTTGGCTGTCATGGCAGCTCTGGACGTGGCCAGCAGAACAGTGTCTTCCATCAGGACCAGTACATGTAACATTTTCATTTGATTAATGTGATCAGGTCATTGACAAATATGATAAATAATAAACAGGATGTCGAGGATGACGCACAACCACAGTGGCAGTGATAACTGCTGTTTCTACAATGCACTCCGTGACCTTCTAGATTGCAATAATAGCAAGTACCATTGCTATGCCACAACCCAGTCTTTTTAGAACACTTTACATAACGTTCCTGGGTATCTTATCATAAGCCTTTGTAAAATCTACAAAAGTTACAAAAAGTTTAAGCCTCTTCCTCCTGGCAGTATCTGTCAACAAACGTAGTGTTACTATATACTACAGGCACTCCCGTCCTGCCTGGCCTCATGCCTGCTCCTGGTATGATTGAACAACTTCCCCAGTCTGTCGCATAGCACCATATCATACAGTTTTGGGATACTATTAATAATTGATATTCCTCGACAGTTGTTAACAAGTACACGGGAACTTCGTTTATATATAGTAAAGAGCTTGCCAGTTATCCAGAGGCTGGGGTACATGGCAGACATAAACACGTGCGGTAATACTCAATAGCCACACCGTAGGTAATACTCTGAGCACTCCGGGTGGCACCCCGTCTGGCCCACACGCTTTGCCAGCCTTGATACACCGCACCTGATCCTCAACCTCCCGCGGGAATATTGGATAATCAACTATTGGAGGATAAGTGTCTTCAAACTCCCTCTTGAAAGAGTTCAATTCATAGGAGGGAGGAAATACAGAAGCAGGAAGAGAGATCAAAGAGGGGGGGCGATGTTGAGAAAAGCTGGCGGAGACATCTCAGAACACTTAACTTCATAGGATTTCTTTTTAGCTAGAAATGAGATGTGAAGTTTCCAGTTTAGGTTACAAATGAAAGACAGACTGAGGATGTTCAGTCTAGGAGATGGGGACACCTGGGTGTCACTAAAGTAGAGGGGATAGTTACCTAAAAGGATGTGTTAAGTTGGTAGATGAAGGAATAGAGTTTTAAAGCAGTGAACAATACTAGGTTTGTTCTATCCTAATCAGAAATCTGATTGATTTTTTGGATAGATTTCTGGATCAGAGTTGCTAGGGAACATAAGAACATAAGAACATAAGAAATAAAGGAAGCTGCAAGAAGCGACCAGGCTTACACGTGGCAGTCCCTGTATGAAATATACCTACCTATTTCCATCTGTTATCCCCATCCATAAACCTGTCTAATCTCTTGAAGCTCTCTAGTGTCCTAGCACTAACAGCATGATTACTGAGTTCGTTCCACTCATCTACCACTCGATTTGAGAACCAATGTTTTCCTATCTCCTTCCTAAACCTAAATTTTTCAAGCTTGAACCCGTTATTTCTTGTTCTAACCTGGTTCCTGATCCTAAGAATTTTGCCTACATCCCCCTTGTTATAACCCTTATACCACTTGAAGACTTCTATCAGGTCCCCTCTTAACCTACGTCTTTCTAAAGAATGTAAATTCAACAACTTCAGTCTCGCCTCGTAAGAAATACTCCTCATCTTTTGTATCCTTTTAGTCATTCTCCTCTGTACTGATTCTAATAGACCTATATCTTTCCTGAAATGTGGAGACCAGAACTGCACAGCGTAGTCTAGATGAGGTCTGACCAGCGCCAAGTATAACTTTAATATTACTTAGGGCGTTTTACTTTTAACACTCCTAAAAATTAATCCTAGTACCCTATTTGCCCTGTTTCTGGCTTCTATGCATTGTTTCCCTAGACGGAGTTCAGAGCTAACTATAACTCCTAAATCTTTCTCATACCCTGTACCTACCAGAGTTTGGTTGTTTAATGTGTACCTACTGTGTGAGTTTCCTCTACCTACGCTAAGTACTATGCATTTATTGATATTAAATTGCATTTGCCATCTATCCGTCCATTCATTCAATCTAAATCTGCATGCAATGCGATGGCATCCGATTCTGACCTAATTAATCTACCTATCTTTGTATCATCCGCAAATTTACTAACATCACTACTAATTCCACTATCCAAGTCATTGATATATACGAGTATTAGAAAGAACAATGGCCCTAATACTGATCCCTGTGGCATCCCACTAATTACATGACCCCACTCAGATTTCGAGCTATTTATTACAACTCTTTGTCGCCTGTCACTAACCCATGACCCTATCCAGCCTAACACCTTCCCATCTATCCCGTGTGCCCTAACCTTTCACAGGAACCTTTGATGAGGCACCTTGTCAAATGCTTTACTAAAGTCCAGATGTAAGATATCATAACTATCACCATTATCTACTGCCTCGTACACTTTATTGTAAAAACTTAACAAGTTTGTCAGGCAAGACTTCCCCTTCGCAAAGCCATGCTGTGACTGATTTATTAAGCTATGTTTGTCTAAATGTTCCCTAATGTTCCTCGTTATTATTGACTCTAATATTTTACCTAACAGGTCTATAGTTAGACACTAAAGTTTTATCTCCTTTCTTAAAGATGAGTACTACATTAGCCTGCCTCCACACAGATGAGGGGACCTGAGGAGGTATTTTGCTGATTTTCCTTGGAATGACTACTGCTTCCGTGTCAGGAACCCGTCTTTGTGTGCTGAGCGCATAAGAGAGGTGATAGTGTCTGGCATGGAGGCGTACATTCCTCTCTCATTTTCTCGTCCTAAACCTTCTAAACCTTGGTTTAACACAGCTTGTTCTCTTGCTATACATGATAGAGAGGTGGCCCACAAAATGTACTTAAGCCTTCCATCATCAGAATCTCTTGCACTTTATATTTCTGCCCGGAACCATGCCAAGTCTGTTCTCCAACTAGCCAAAAACTCATTCATTAACAGAAAGTGTCAAAACCTTTCAAGATCTAACTCCCCTAGTGACTTCTGGCATCTAGCCAAAAATATCTCCAATAACTTTGCTACTTCTTCTTTCCCTCCTCTGTTTCAACCAGATGGCACCACTGCTATCACATCTATTTCTAAAGCTAAACTCTTCGCTCAAACCTTTGCAAAAACCTTCGGAAGGCTTATGGACCTGATGGGGTCTTTCCTATTGTTCTCCGAAACTGTGCCTCCGTGCTTGCACCTTGCCTAGTCAAACTCTTTCCGCTCTGTCTGTCAACATCTACCTTTCCTTTTTGCTGGAAGTTTGCCTGCATTTAACCTGTTCCTAAAAAAGGGTGACCGTTCTAATCCCTCAAACTACCGTCCTATTGCTTTAATTTCCTGCCTATCTGAAGTTTTTGAATCTATCCTGAACAGGAGAGATTCTTAAATATCTACCACTTCACAACCTTCTTTCTGATCACCAGTATGGGTTCCGTCACGGCCGCTGTACTGGTGATCTTCTGGCTTTCCTTACTGATTCTTGCTTATCTTCCTTTAGAGATTTTGGTGAACTTTTGCTGTTGCCTTGGACATATCAAAAGCTTTTGATAGAGTCTGGCACAAAGCTTTGATTTCCAAACTACCCTCCTACGGCTTCTTTCCTTCTCTCTGTAACTTCATCTCAAGTTTCTCAGGGTTCTGTCCTGTCACCCACTCTCTTCTTATTATTCATTAATGATCTTCTAAACCAAACTTCTTGTCCTATCCACTCCTACGCTGATGATACCACCCTGCACTTTTCCACGTCTTTTCATAGACGTCCAACCCTTCAGGAGGTAAACATTTCAGTTTTTCTCACCCCCCCCCAGCTGCTAATTCTGTACAAGGGCCATACCCGTCATGTATGGAGTATGCTTCACATGACTGGGAGGGTTCCATTCATACTGCTCTTCTAGACATGGTGGAATGAAAAGCTTTTCGTTTCATCAACTCCTGTCCTCTAACTGATTGTCTTCAGCCTCTCTCTCACCGCCACAATGTTGCATCTCTAGCTGTCTTGTACCGCTATTTTCATGCTAACTGCTCTTCTGATCTTGCTAACTGCATGCCTCCCCTCCTCCCGCGGCCTCGCTGCACGAAACTTTCTTCTTTTTCTCACCCCTATTCTCTCCACCTATCTAACGCAAGAGTTAACCAGTACTCTCAATCATTGTTCCCTTTCTCTGGTAAACTCTGGAACTCCCTGCCTGCTTCTGTGTTTCCACCTTCCTATGACTTGAATTCCTTCAAGAGGGAGGCTTCAAGACAGTTATTTATCAGTTTTTGACCACCGCTTTGACCGTTTTTTGGGACTGGCATTTCAGTGGGCATTTTTTTTGAGGGGGGGTGGGGATTTTTGTTGCCCTTGGCCAGTGTCCTTCCTACATAAAAAAGAAAATAAAAATAAATAAATAAAAAAAATCATCTGGTCCTGGTGTCTTTTTTAGCCTATCTATCTCCTGTTCCACTATCTCCCTAGTTATGGAAATATCTGTCAGCTTCTCATTCTCATCTGCTCTAAACACCTGTTCGCTATCTGGCATATCCTGCATGTTTTCCTGGGTGAAGACAGTTAAAAAATACTCATTCAGAAGTTTACTTATCTTCTCCCCAGAACTAACCAGCTCCCCATCTGGTGCCTTTAATGGACCTATAGTATCCTTATTCTTCGTTCTGTATATCTGATAAAATCCATTGGGGTCCGTCTTCGTCTAGCTGGCTACCTTTAATTCATAATTGCCCTTAGCTTTCCTCGTTAACTTCTTGACTGTTCTAATTCATTATATTGTGACCTTAAAACTTTTTCACCTGCCCTTAATCTCTTATATATACTTCTCTTGCTGCCTTAACTTAGCAGTCATCCATTTAGGGTCATTTTTTTCTGTGATCTTATTGACCTATACGGTATATTTGCTAACAGACCTGTATGAACTTTATCTACGAAATATTTATACAGTTCATCTACATTTACCTCACCTAATCCCGTCATCTCGGCCCCTACCATCCTCTCCACTCCCTCATCTACTCGCCTCTACCTCACCTTTCTCATTTCAGCATGACTTGACATCCCAACATACTCACACCTATCTCCCCCTTCCTCTTTCCTCCGCCCCTTCCGGACACATCTTCCCTCCTCTTGTTATACACCCTCACGCCTCACCTCATCTCTCTCATCCTGCTTTATCTCTCTGAACTCCGTCTCTGACCTCTTTCCTCCGCCCCTTCCGGACACATCTTCCCTCCTCTTGTTCTACACCCTCACGCCTCACCTCATCTCTCTCATACTGCTTTATCTCTCTGAACTCCGTCCCTGCCCGTTGCCAGTCCACTCCTTGGAGGTACCTTTTTAATTCCTCAAAATCTGTTCTCCTAAAGTCAGGTATTTTACTAGTGTTTTTGCTTCTAAAAGTTTCTTCCCATTCTAAGTTGTACCTAATTTCCCTATTTTCACTGTTACCTAGCTGTCCTCCAACTTCTACCTGCGTGATTGCTTCCTTCCTGTTAGTAAGAATTAAATCTAGAATATTATTCCCCCTTGTGGGTTCTACGACTACCCGTTTAAAAAAGAATTACCCTGAATTACCTTAAGAAATTTCTCTGCTTGCATGTTACCCACCATTAGACTCCAGTCGATATTCCTAAAATTAAAATCTTCCACCACACATACCTGACTGTACCTGCCTGCTCTATTTGATTCCTGTCACAGTGAGGTGTTAATTTCCTTTGTACTGGTCGGTGGTCTGTAAACTACCCCTAGTACTACTGGCTGCGATCCTTCCTTAATATCTACCCATATCGACTCTGCTTTGTTATCTGTTTTAATTCTCCTGTTAATACAACAGTGTAATGTGTCCCTAACGTATAACGCGACGCCTCCTCCTCTCCTGTTTTCCCTATCTTTATAGAAGATTGTAGAACCATCTATCTTAACCTCTGGATTAAATACTTTTCCTGACATATCTTACCAAGTTTCAGTTAAAGCAATGATATCAAATTTCTCTTCACATTCTATTCCTCTAAGCAAGTTTATTTTATTCAGGATACTTCTACAGTTTGTGTAGTAAACACTTAAGTTATTTCTCACCTTCCCTGAGCTAGCTACCTTTCTAGATTTAACTAATTTGCCCCTTGCCTTCTTCTAACAACCCCTTCTAACGAAAAAAGCGCTGGAGTGCAGTTACCTCCCGCTCGAGTGTTTCGGCCAAAACACGAACACCCTGGCGTGACAAATGCACTCCATCCCTGGCGTACAAGGTGTCCCTACCATAGAAGAGATCCCAGTTGTCGATGAACGTCCATCCATCTTACAATGATTCGCGAGCCTGCGATTCACTGTAATAGCCCTGGACAGCCACTCAGCACCAACTCCCCTCCTCGACAAGACTCCACATACCACGGGGATCCCTCCCTTGTCACTAATCCTATCCAACTTGTCTCTAATCCTGTCCAATGTCCCTAATCCTGTCCAATGTCCCTAATCCTGTCCAAACAGACGTGGAACGCACGTGTTTAGTGAGCAGTGTTCGGGTTTTTGCCGGAACACTCGAACAGGAGGTAACTGTTCTCCAGCGCTTTTTTCATCAGTCAAGAGGAAGGAAAGGGTTGTGAGGACGAAGTAAAGGACAAACTAGTTAAATCTAGAAAGGTAACTAGCTCAGAGAAAGCGAGGAATAACTTAAGTTTACTACACTAATTGTAGAAGTATTCTGAATAAAAAAGACTTGCCAAGAGGAATGGCGTGTGTAGAGAACCTTGATAATATTGCTTTAACAGAAACTTGGTTAGATATGCCAAGAAAAGTATTTAATCCAGAGGTTATACACTATTCTATAAAGACAGGGAAAACAAGAAAGGAGGTGTCGCACTGTACGTTAGGGCACACATTACAATGTTGTATTAACAGTAGAAATAAAACAGATACCAAAACAGAGTCGATAAGGACAGATATTAAGGAAGAATCACAGTCAGTAGTACTGGGATTAGTATACAGGCCACCGAACAGTACAAAGGAAATTAACACCTCACTATGGCATGAAATAAATAGAGTAGGCAGGTACAGTCAGGTATGGGTTAGGGGATTTAAATTTTAGGATATCGACTGGAGCCTGATGGTGAGTAACAGTGAAGCAAAGAAAATTCTTAAGGTAATTCAGGATATATATTTTTTAATAATCTTAGAACACACAAGGGTGAATAATATCCTATATTTAATTCTAACTAACAGGGAGGAAGCAGTTACCCAGGTAGAGGTTGGAGGACAGCTAGGTAACTGGGACCATTGTGAAATTAGGTAAATTGAAATGGGAGGAAACTTTTAGAAGCAAAAACACTATAAAAAAAAAAAAAAAAAAAAGCATCGTAAAATACCTGACTTTAGGAAACCAGATTTTGAGGGATTAAAAAGGTACCTCCAAGGAGTTGATTGCCAATGGACGCAGAGGGAGGTAAGATTCAAGACGGAGTTGAGAGAGATAAGGCAGGGTAAGGGAGGTGAGGGGAGATGTGAGGGTGAAGGGCAGAAGGTTGGGAAAAGTGCCCGGAAGGATTGAAGGAGTGAGAGAGGGGGAGATATGTGTATGTTGGAAAGTCAGGTCATTATTCATGACCTGATTCATGAGTCAGGTCAGGTCAATGAGAAAATTAGGGGAAGTAAATGTAGGTGAGATGTATAAATATTTCGTTGATAAATTACATACAGGACAGTTGGCAAATATCCCTTATAGAGCAATAAGATCACAGAAGAATGACCCTAAATGGATGACTGTTAGATCAAAATACTACATAGGGCGGAAGAAAAGTATATATAAGAGATTAAAGGCAGGAGAAGAAGTTTTAAGACCAATATATAATGAATTAGTTAGAACAGTCAGGAGGCTGACGACGAAAGCTGAAAACAATTATGAATTAAAGGCAGCCAGCCAGGCGAAGACGGACCCCAAGGGATTTTATTAGGAAAATAGGAAGAAGAACAGAGAAACAATAAGTCCATTAAAAGCAGTAGATGAGGATCTGGTTAGTTCTGGGGAAGAGATTAGTAAAATTCTGAACATGCAGGAAATGCCAAATAGTGAGCAACTGTTTAGAGCAGAAGATAATGAAAAGCTCAGAATTACCATAACTAAGGAGATAGTGGAACAGGAGATACATAGGTTGAAAAAGTTGAAGATACTACGACCAGATGAAATATATCCCAGAGTACTTCAGGAATGCAAAGAAGTTATTAGTGAACCATTAGTGTCTGTCTTTAGGAAATCACTTGAGTCAGGTAAGATACCGGTAATGTGGAAACAGGCAAATGTAGTACCCATCTTTAAGAAAGAGATAAAACGTTAACGTCTAATTATAGACGTGTCAGTTTAATTTATGTTGTAGGTAAAATAATGGAGTCCGTAATAGCGAAGAACATTAGGGAACATTTAGACAAACATAGCTTGATAAATCACGAAGGGGAAGCCTTGCCTGACGAACTTAAGTTTTTACAGTAAGACTTACAAGGCGGCAGATAATGGTGATAGTTATGACATCCTATATCTGGACTTTAGTAAAGCGTTTGATAAGGTACCCCATCGGAAGCTATTGGGAAAGATTAGGGTGCATGGGATAGATGGAAAGGTGTTAGACTGGATAATGTGGCTAAGCGACAGGCGACAGAGAAATGTAATAAGCGACTCCAAATCCCAGTGGGATCAAATAATTAGTGTGGTGCCAGAGGGATTAGTATTAGAGCTATTGTTGTTTTTAATATATATATATCAGTGACTTGGAAAGTTAACGCGAGGAGAGAATGAATTGCATGCTACTGCCCCTCGCCTGCCTATTCGCCTCAGGCAACACTCAGAGCTACCTTGCCCCACCGCGCCAGTTACCCTTGAGCTTTAATGCTTCCCTATAGTGGAAGATCGACGGTGTATATTTGGGAAGGTTAGTCGACTGGAATTGTATGTTAAATTGAGTAACGCCCTCATGAATTTTCAGCTCCTTATAGTATTTGTGTTTAGAATGAAACTGGGCACATGAGAGAAAGAGAGAGCGAGAGAGAGAGAGAGAGAGAGAGAGAGAGAGAGAGAGAGAGAGAGAGAGAGAGAGAGAGAGAGAGAGAGAGAGAGAGAGAGAGAGTCGACATGTGTAGACATTCCTCCTGAGAGCGATGAAATTCGAAATGAACGCTGCTGTGCCCATGTGTTTCGTGATGTTGTTCAGCACCTCACTGGCCCGTGTTCCACAGTGCATGAGTCAGCGTGGCGACACTCCTGTTTCAGTTGCTGTGCATAGCGGAAGGTGAGACAGACATAAGTGAGGACCGGAATGGGAAACACACACACACGCACACACACACACATACACCAAATGATGGTTCATTTTCACTTTAAAAAAACCTGCTACCTGCTAGATAAATTTTCATCACCGTTCTTTTTATTTTATAACTGAAAATATCGAACATGGAAATACAATAAAATGTTGAATCATAATGGCAGTGAACACTTCTTGCCATTCTGAAATACCCACCAGGAACACAGCGTTCCTTCCAGTGTCCAGGACAGCCACCTCCTTCCTTTCCATTAATTGAGGAGTAACGAACACCTCTCCGACATATATGGAGGGTTCCTCTCATACCACTCTTTTAGACAGGGTGGAATCAAAAGCTTTTCTTCTTATCAATTCTTCTCCTCTAACTGACCGTCTTCAGCCTCTTTCTCATTGCTGCAATGTTGCATCTTTTGCTATTTCCTATCGCTACTTTAATGGCAACTGCTTTTCTGATCTTGCTAACTGCATTTTTCCCTTCCTCCTGCGACCTCGCTGCGCAAGACTTTCTTCTTTCTTTCAACCCTATTCTGTCCACCTCTCTAATGTAAGAGTTAACCAGAAATCTCAATCATTCATCCCTTTCTCTGGTAAATTTTGGAACTCCCTGCCTGTTTCTGTATTTCCACCTTCATATAACTTGAACTTTTTTCAAGATACTTATCCTGTATTTTTTATTAACGCTTTCGACTGTTTGGGGACCAGCGCCTCAGTGGGCTTTTTTTTTTCTTACTGCAATTTTTGTTGCCCTTGGCCGGTGCCCCTCTTATATATATATATAAAAAAAAAAAAAAATGCCTTATCGCCGCGTCCCTGCCAGGTGGTGTGGGCGACGGGCAGGACCTGATTCGTGTGTTGGATTTTGGAGGTGGCAGGGAGGGAAATGGGTGATGTTTGTGGCGAGGGTGGCGTATTTGGATGTTGGAGGAACATGTGTGGGTGACTGGATGTGAGAGAGAGAGAGAGAGAGAGAGAGAGAGAGAGAGAGAGAGAGAGAGAGAGAGAGAGAGAGAGAGAGAGAGAGAGAGAGAGAGATAATCATGATCATTCATGTTAGCAGAATGCTCCAGTTTGCGGTCTTCTCATTCTCTCTCTCTCTCTCTCTCTCTCTCTCTCTCTCTCTCTCTCTCTCTCTCTCTCTCTCTCTCTCTCTCTCTGTGAATATAGAACATTATATATAAAATTCAATAGAATATTTATTTGGAAGCTCAGACTTTACAAAAAAAAAAAAATACGGAACATAGCTCTCGCACAGTATCGTAAGTATACAGTTTGACAAAGAGAATGCCATCGTGTGTGAGTGTATGTGCTTTCTAACGCGAGAAAAAATATATAAAGTCATGTTTGTTTTTTAGCCATAAAGCGACATTCCATTATTGTGTCAGGTTTGTTATTTTATCGAGGATTTTTGTTTGAGAGAGAGAGAGAGAGAGAGAGAGAGAGAGAGAGAGAGAGAGAGAGAGAGAGAGAGAGAGAGAGAGAGAGAGAGAGAGAGAGAGAGAGAGAGAGAGAGAGAGAGAGAGAGAGAGAGAGAGAGAGAGAGAGAGAGAGAGAGAGAATAAACTTTTCTTTTTTTGTGTTTTCGAGGACAGACGCAGTAATGGCAGGGCGTGTCAGGTTGGGCACGACAGGCGAGGCAGTGACTGTTGAGTGCAGACCTTTTGAGGAGAGTGAAGTTGTATGGGCGCGTCTGAGGGAAGGAGGAGCACTGAAGAAGCTGCCGCCACTTTTCTCCTTTGTGGGGAATAAAAGAAAATAAGTTTAACGAAGATTAAAGAAAATACAATTTGAAAAAGATTCTCAGCCGGCACCACCACCACTACCTCCACCTCCTTTGTCTTCGCCGCAGCTGCCGCCGCCAACACCAAAACTACTCCCTTCATTCTTGTTCATCCTCCTCTTCCTCTTCCTCCTCCTCCTCCTCTTCCTTTTCCATAACTAGCTTTCTTTTTTCCTAACCTTACCATCATTACCATAATGCCTTCCATCCACACCCTGTCCTGCCTCTCTGGGCCTCCGCTCATCCCTTACCTCCCCCTCTTCACGGGCTTACTCCTCCAACTCGCGGCCCCAGTCATGCCCTAAAGCACCTCTTGCCTGGAGCTCCTCCACGGCCTTCCGCTGGAGGGAACACGCAGTTTGTGGAGGACAAGGCAGAGTCGAGCGGTGGCAGGGCTGAACGTGACGTGGCCGGATAGGAAAGTGGTGGCGATGGACGGTGACTTGATCCTCGGCGGCTTGATGATGGTGCATGAGCGACAAAACGATATGGTGTGCGGCCCCATTATGCCGCAGGGTGGTGTGCAGGCCGTCGAGGCGATGCTTTACACCCTGGACTTCATCAGTGACCAGGTGGACTTCATCCCCGGCGTGAGGCTCGGCGCTCACATCCTGGACGACTGCGACAAGGACACGTACGGTTCGAGCAGGCCATCGATTTCATTAAAGGTCAGCCCAGTGTCCGTTTTCTCTTTTCTTGCTTCGGGTGCCAGTTCTTATTCTTTCTCTTTGCGTGAACCCTTGTCTTTAACTCTTTCCCCGAGTTTGAATTTTCTCTCATTCTTCCTCCAGTATGTTCATGGGGACAAAATCCTCCATGATTTATATTTTTTTTTTTTTTTTGCGTCTGGTGCGTTCCTGCAATTCATTATATATCCTGACTTGTGCGTCCTGCATGCGTCTACATTCCTCGCCTGACGCATCTCGCTTCTCCCTTTTCCCAGTGTGTGTTTCAGGAGGCCATTTTCCCCCGCCGCTGCCCTTCCCTCACCCTGCCTGCCACCCACCACTGCCCTTCCCTCACCCTGCCTGCCACCCGCAGCTGCCCTTTCCTCATCATGCCTGCCACCCGCCGCTCGTCAAGCTCTCATCGCCGTTGTCTCAGGTCTTACTTAAAAACCACCTCACGTTTCGACACGAAATGGAGGAAGGATACACGCATGGAGGGTGACTGGCGGGGAGACGTTCCTGAGTTTGATGTAGTGCGTGAGGGAAGGAGGGAGATGAAAGAGAGAGAGAGAGAGAGAGAGAGAGAAAGAGAGAGAGAGAGAGAGAGAGAGAGAGAGAGAGAGAGAGAGAGAGAGAGAGAGAGAGAGAGAGAGAGAGAGAGAGAGAGAGAGAGAGAGAGCCTGCACAGCGTCTCTCCGTCTCCCCTCGTCTCGCCTCGTCAGTGCGGCAGAGGCACCAGTCATTAGTTGTGTTTTCTCTGCTGGTGAAGTGAGTTTCCTGGTTAATCTTGCCAAGTCGCTAGCTTCTCACTCAGTGCTGACTAGGTGTGGACTAGTTGCCGCTTTAGGCTAGATGAGGCAATCCTTTGTTTTGATGGGAACTGGGAGAAAAGGCGTCTCTCTCTCTCTCTCTCTCTCTCTCTCTCTCTCTCTCTCTCTCTCTCTCTCTCTCTCTCTCTCTCTCTCTCTCTCTCTCTCTCTCTCTCTCTCTCTCTCTCTCTCTCTCTCTCTCTCTCTCTCTCTCTCTCTCTCTCTCTCTCTCTCTCTCTCTCTCTCTCTCTCTCTCTCTCTCTCTCTCTCTCTCTCTCTCTCTCTCTCTCTCTCTCTCTCTCTCTCTCTCTCTCTCTCTCTCTCTCTCTCTCTCTCTCTCTCTCTCTCTCTCTCTCTCGCAGGCAGGAAGGCAGCGGTGCGTGCACTGAAAGTCACGGCGGCACGAGTTACGGTGTCCACGTGAAGCAGGAGGGAGAGGACAGGAATCGGATACGGCTGTGTTCTTTGTGACTGTTTGGTGATCGTGACTGTTTGTCTGTCTTCATGGTCTGTATTGCATGACACTTTGGAAAGACGACAAATGGTGATCGTGTGTGAACGTTTCTTATAACAATAATTATTGTTCTTATGAGAAACAGGCTCAGAAATAATAATGATGAAGATAGAAAAAAAAAATGTAAACTGAAGCTGCGAAATTAAAACATTTTTTTTCTGCAAACAGAGCATGGCGTAAGCTGAATTCCTGTTCAAATTAATGTATTTAGGTTCTTACGACATGGAATCTTTATTTGGTGTGCCTGGCATGTCTGTGTAGCGTGAAGATGACGATACAGGAAATGAAACATGAAATATAAAAAAATGCTATGTATCCTAAAAAAAAGAGAGACTATCATGGTATACACAACATTAAGTATTATTACCATTCCATATTTCTATTACGTCTCGCACACGTTCACTCCGCCACGATCCTGAACACCAGAGCGGTGTATGCCCACTGCAGTTATGATGAGGAACTGTTGAACGAGACGAAATATAAAGCAATTTGTTATCATTCCACATTTCTATTACGTCTCGCGCACGTTCACTCCACGACCATGAACACTCTCGTGGTGCATATCAGCTGCAGCTCCAATGATAGGTTAGGGGGAGGCTTTGTTTATGTATTAGAGATTCTGGCCAAGGGCAACGGAATTGATAGGGAAAAAGTTCACTGAAGGTGACAGTCACTAAAGAAAAACATAAAGAAAACAGTTCATTGTGCATTGTTAATATTCGCATTGTGCTTTTTTTTTTTTTTATGGAGAAGTGGCGCCGGCCAAGGGCAAAACAAAATCCAATAAAAAAAAAAAAAAGCCCACAGACATGCCGGTCCCCGAATAGGATCCGAAGCGGTAGTCAGAAACTGAAGTCTTGAAACCTCCCTCTTGAAGAAGTTCAAGTCTTAGGAAGGTGGAAATATACAAGCAGGCAGGAAATTCCAGAGTTTACCAGAGAAAAGGATGAATGATTAAAAATACTGGTTAACTCTTGCATTACAAAGGTGAACAAAATAAGGGTGAGAGAAAGAAGCAACGAGGCATCTGGAGGAGAAGAGGTATGCAGTTAGCAAGATCAGTAGAGCAGGTGACATCAAAATAGCGGTAGAAGATAGCAAGAGATGGAACATTACCTGCGTGAACTGTTTACTTCTTGAAGGGTTGGACGTCTACGAAAAAAATGTGGAAAATTGAAGGGTGGTATCATCAGCGCAGGAGTGGATAGGACAAGAAGTTTGGTTTAGAAGATCATTGATGATAAGAGAGTGGGGGTGACAGGACAGAACCCAGAGGAACACCATTGTTAGAAGATTTAGGAGAAGAACAGTGACCGTCTACCACAGTAGCAATAGAACGGTCAAAAAAGAAACTTGAGATAAAGTTACAGAGAGAAGGATAAAAGCCGTAGTGAGGTAGTTTGGAAGGAAATCAAAGCTTTGTGCCAGACTCTATCAAAATCTTTTTGATATGTCTAAGGCAACAAAAAAATTTTACCAAAGTCTGTAAAAAATCTCAGTAAGAAAAAAACAGAAAAAAAAAAAAACAGTAGAACGGCCTTCACAGAACCCATATTAGCGATCAAGTAAAAGGTTGTGAAGTGATGAATGTTTAACATCTTCCTTTTGAAGATAGATTAAAAAAAAAAAAAAACTTTGGGAATTTAAAGCAACAGGACGGTAGATTGAGGGATTAGAACGGTCACCCTTTTTAGGAACAGGTTGAATGTAGGTAAACTTTCAGCAAGAAGAAGAGGTTGATGTTGACAGAGTTGAGAGAGTTTGACAAAGCAAGGTACAAGCACGGAGGCGCAATTTCGGAGAACAATAGGAGGGGCCCTATCAGGTCCATAAGCCTTCTAGGATTTAGGCCAACGAGGGTATGGAAAACATCACTGCGAAGAATTTTAATAGGTAGCATGAAGTAGTCAGAGGGTGGAGAAGAGGATGGAAAAAGCCTTGAATCGTCCAAGGTAGAGTTTTTAGCAAAGGTTTGAGCAAAGAGTTCAGCTTTAGAGATAGATGTGATAGCAGTGGCACCATCTGGTTGAAGTAAAGGAAATGAAAGAATAGATAGCAAAGTTATTGGAAATGTTTTTGGCTAGTGCCAGAAGTCACGAGAGGAGTTAGATCTTGAAAGATTTTGACACTTTCTATTAATGAAGGAGGTTTTGGCTAGTTGGAGAAGATATTTGGCATGGTTCTGGGCAGAAATATAAAGGACATGAGATTCTGGTGATGTAAGGCTCAAGTACTTTTTGTGGGCCACCTCTCTTTCATATAAAGCACGAGAACGGGCTGTGTTAAACCAAATTTTGGAAGGTTTAGGACGAGAAAAAGAGTGAGGAATATACGCTTATAACCTCTGTTATGCGCTCGACATACAGAGACAGGTCTCTGACACCTAAGCAGTAGTCGTTCCTAGGAAAAATCAGCAAAATACCTCCTCAGGTCTCCCCAACTGGCAGAGGCAAAATACCTCTGCTTAGGGGGTTCCTGAGGAGACATTGGAACGATAGGATAAGATACCGATATGAGATTGTGATCGGAGGAGCTCAAGAGAGAAGAGAGGGTAATAACATAAGCAGAAGGATTAAAGGTCAAGAATGTAAAGCGTATCCCCAAGATGGTCTCGAATACGAGTAGTGTCTGTCTGTCTCTCTGTCTGTCTGTCTGTCTGTTTGTCTGTCTCCCTTTTTTTTCTCATGTCTCTCTCTCTCTCTCTCTCTCTCTCTCTCTCTCTCTCTCTCTCTCTCTCTCTCTCTCTCTCTCTCTCTCTCTCTCTCAGCATCTTTCTGTTTGTTTTTTCTTTTTCCTGCTTGTTCTCCACCCCTCGCCTTCCTTGCTTGTTGCTCTACTGTCTTATTTCCTCCTCCTTGTCCTCCTCTTCATCCTCCTCCTCCTCCTCCTTCTCTTTCAGCACCCAAAATAACTCAACCTGAGAAAGTTTGCTAAGGATAAAGAAAATAGCAAGATGCCATGTGAGGTAAAACGTTTACTCGTGTTCTGAGTTAGGGACGTGCGAGCAACTCCCACGCGATGAGGGCAATGCTGGAAGGAGAGGAAGTGACGAGGAGGGAATAAATTGCTTGTTACAGGGTAAGGGAAAGATACTTCAGTACAGAGTGGGATAGGGAAAAAATACCATGACTCTCAAAGTATAGAAGAAAAAATCTAGGGTGAGGAAGAAACAAAAGCTAGGTATATGTAGAATAAGGGGAAAAAAAAAACACTGAAATGAAATAAGGAAAAATATACTAATATTGAGAAAAGGAGAAAAACTATGCACTGTAAGAGAAAGAAATAGTTTAAGTGTTGTGTTGTGTGGAAAGTTTTATTGAAGGTGACTGTACGCAATGTTACTGATGTACTGGTGTAAATGTACTGCGTTCCTGAGTTAGCGATGTGTGGATAAGTGCCACATTGTTCTGGACACAGTCACCACCAAGCCATTAGTGCTGAGTGCACAGAAATACTGAACTCCACTTCCTTTGGTGCGCATGAATCAGTGTGCTGTTCAGCGGCAAAAGTAATGAAGGCAGTGATTTTCCTTCTCCGGGAAAGTAATGCGCCTTACCATAATGTGCCAAATAGTTGCGTGCGTGAGGAGACAAAGACAAATATACACATTCACGAACACACACACACACACACACACACACACACACACACACACACACACACACACACACACACACACACACACACATAGCTAGGTGGTATAAAAAAAATCATTGTATGGGATATAGAACCTGAAAGAGGAAAAGGAGGAAAAGAGGAGGAGGAGGAGGAGGAGGAGGAGGAGGAGGAGGAGGTGATCGCAGTGTGTCCACTAAAAGGGTGTTCGCCTAAATCCTTGTTTGTCCGGAAGTAAAAGACGGCTCTCTTCCTTGCTTCCCTCCTTCCATCTGACCCTCCCACCGTTCCCTCGTCGCCTCACCGCCTCGCCTTAACACTGGCAGGTGCTGGTGCGAGCCGCTGCCACAAGATACCTCAAGCGATCGGCGGAAACCAACAAGTGAGTCAAGTGCTGACTCAGCATGCATAGAAGTCTTCGGGAAAGTTCTTGAAGGGTATCGAGAAAGGTCCTTTCAACTGGTTTGCAGAGAGATACGGTTCAGACTTTCTGTGTGTGTGTGTGTGTGTGTGTGTGTGTGTGTGTGTGTGTGTGTGTGTGTGTGTGTGTGTCTCTGTCCAGGTGGTGGAAGTCGACATGCCGGAGCACCTGGAGCTCATGTTTTTCAATGTGTGGGCACACAACAGGAAAGCAATGTTCCTATGGAGAAGGTAGTAGGCATCTCCCGAAACGACAATTACTCCTAGTGAGGTCTAAGGTACTGGGTTAGGAGGTGCTGTGAACTTATCATTAAACCTAGCTCTGACCTCACTGAACGTTTTTATTTGTGTCTCAAAATACAAGGGGGCAGTCACATACTGCCCTCTAAAGACAACTCTCTTCCTCCAGACAAAACTACAAGCACCTAACTACACACACACCCTTCACTCAAATTTCAAAATTATCGTGGCGAGTCCTACACCAACATCGAAGTCTTCATCGGGAGAGGGAATCACAAACGTCCACAGGTCGGACTGCTTTTCTGGTATTGACTAAATGTCCTAACACCCCCTTCAACTTTTTCTTCATTAACGTTTATAACATTCGAGGTCTTATATCTGATTTTCAATCTGTAGAACACCACCTCTCCTCTACTAAAACTCATTTTCTTTTCCTCACTGAGACACAGATATCTGAGGCAACTGACAGTAGCCACTTTTCTGTTTCCTCCTACTTTCTTTATCCTCATTTTCAAACCAACCTGGGTGTTGCGTTTATTTGCGCAGTGACTTAACGTACTCTCGTGCCCACACTCTTGAATTTTCCTAGTTTTCCACTATCTGGCTACGACTACAGAGTCACTCTCAAACTAAATTTATCTGTGCTGTATAGCTCTCACCTAATCCCTCTGACTGTAATTACTTTATTACTTAACTTTGAAAGTGCAGCACATTCTGACTCTCTTCCCTTTTGCGGAGATCTCCATTCTTGGAGACTTCACTGTTCACCACCAGTTTTAAGAACATAAGAACATAAGAACATAAGATATATGAGAAGCTGGAAGAAGTGACCAGGCCTACACGTGGCAGTCCCTGTATGAAATATACCTACCTATTTCCATCTGTTATCCCCATCCATAAACCCGTCTAATCTTCTCTTAAAGCTCCCTCATGTTCAAGCACTAACAACATGATTACTGAGTCCGTTCCATTCATCTACCACTCTATTTGAGAACCAGTTTCTTCCTATCTCTTTCTTAAACCTAAATTTTTCAAGCATGAACCCGTTATTTCTTGTTCTATCCTGGTTGCTGATCCTAAGAATTTTGCTTACATCCCCCTTGTTATAACCCTTATACCAATTAAAGACTTCTATCAGGTCCCCTCTTAACCTACGTCTCTCTAATGAATGTAGATTTAACAGTTTCAGTCTCGCCTTGTAAGGAATACTACTCATCCCATGTATCCTATTAGTCATTCTCCTCTGTACTGATGCTAATAGACTTATATCTTTCCTGTAATATGGGGACCAGAACTGCACAGCTTAGTCTAGATGAGGTCTGACCAGCGCCAAGTATAACTTTAATATTACTTCCGGCCTTCTACTTTTAACACTCCTAAAAATTAATCCTAGTACCCTATTTGCCCTGTTTCTGGCTTCTATGCATTGTTTTCCTAGACGTAGTTCAGAGCTCACTATAACTCCTAAATCTTTCCCGTACCCTGTACCTACCAGAGTTTGGTTATTTAATGTGTACCTAATGTGTGTGTTTCCTCTATCTACACTAAGCACTTTGCATTTGTTGATATTAAATTGCATTTGCCATATGTCCGTCCATTCATTCATCCTATCTAAATCTGCCTGTAAGGCGATGGCATCCGGTTCTGACCAAATGAAACTATCTATCTTTGTGTCATCCGCAAATTTACTAACATCACTACTAATTCCACTATCCAAGTCATTGATATATATTAGAAATAACAATGACCCTAATACTGATCCTTGTGGCACCCCACTAATTACATGATCCCACTCGGATTTAGAGCAGTTTATTGCAACTCTTTGTCGCCTGTCGCTAAGCCATGACCTTATCCAGCCTAACACCTTTCCATCTATCCCGTGTGCCCTAACCTTTCTCAGGAGCCTTTGATGGGGTACCTTGTCAAATGCTTTACTAAAGTCCAGATATAAGATATCATAACTATCACCATTATCTACTGCCTCGTACACTTTATTGTAAAAACTTAGCAAGTTTGTCAGGCAAGACTTCCCCTTCGTGAAGTCATGCTGTGACTGATTTATCAAGCTATGTTTGCCTAAATGTTCCCTAATGTTCTTCGCTATTATTGACTCCAATATTTTACCTACAACTGATGTTAAGCTGACAGGTCTATAATTAGATGCTTAAGTTTTATCTCCTCTCTTAAAGATGGGTACTACATTAGCCTGCCTCCACATTACTGGTACCTCACCAGACTCAAGTGATTTCCTAAAGACAGAAACTAACGGCTCACTAACAACCTCTTTGCATTTCTTAAGTACTCTGGGATATATTTCATCTGGCCCTGGCGTCTTGAACTTTTAGCCTATCTCCTGTTTCATTATCTCCTTAGTTATGGAAATATCTGTCAGCTTCTCATTCTCATCTACTCTAAACATCTGTTCACTATTTGGCATATCCTGCATATTTTTCTGGGTGAAGACAGTTAAAAAATACTCATTCAGAATTTTACTAATCTCCTCCCTAAAACTAACCAGCTCCCCATCTTCTGCCTTTAATGGATCTATAGTATCCTTATTCTTCGTCCTGTATACCTGATAAAATTCCTTGGGTTCCGTCTTCGCCTGGCTGGGTACCTTTAATTTATAATTGCCCTTAGCTTTCCTCGTTAACGTACTGACTATTCTAACTAATTCATTATATTGTGGCCTAATTTCCCTATGGTCACTGTTACCTAGCTGTTCTCCAACCTCTACTTGCGTGACTGCTTCCTCCCTGTTAGTAAGATTTAAATCTAGAATATTGCTCCCCCTTGTGGGTTCTACGACTACCTGTTTAAAAAAATATCCTGAATTACATTAAGAAATTCCTCTGTTTCCTGGTTACCCACCATTAGACTCTAGTTGATATTCCTAAAATCTAAATCTCCTATCACACATACCTGACTGTACCTGCCTGCTCTATTTATTTTCTGCCACAGTGAGGTGTTAATTTCCTTTGTACTGTTCGGTGGCTTGTACACTACTCCCAGTACTACTGACTGTGATCCTTCCTTAATATCTACCCATATCGACTCTGTTTTGCTATATCTTTTGATTCTACTCTTAATACAATGTATTGTGTCCCTAACGTATAAAGCGACGCCTTCTCCTCTCTTGTTTTCCTTATCTTTATAGAACAATATATAGCCATCTATCTTAACCTCTGGATTAAATACTTTTCCTGACATTTCTAACCAACTTTCAGTAAAAGCAATGATATCAAAGTTCTCTACAGACGCCATTCCTCTAAGCAAGTCTACTTTATTAAAAAAAACTTCTACAATTCTGCAATTCTACATTTAAGTGTAGTAAACACTTAAGGTATATCTAACCTTCCATGAGCTAGTTATCTTTCTAGATTTAACAAATTTGTCCTTCGTTTTCACCTCACAACCCCTTCTTCCCTCCCGACTAACGAGGGACCAGTTTTGACTTTCCTCTCCCTTCACTGACTATCCTGGTGAACTAGTCTTCAGGTTTGCTATCCTCCACGACTTAGAGCAACTGGTGCAACACCCTACTCCTATTCCTGACCATCTTTCATACACGGCCAGTATTCTTGACCTTTTCCTAACCTCTAATTCTGCTTATGCTGTTACTCTCTCTTCTCCGATGCGCTCCTCCGATCACGATCTCATATCTGTATCTTGTCCTATCTCTCCAATCTCTTCTCAGGATCCCCCTCAGCGGAGGTGCCTCTGGCTTTTTGCATCTGCTAGTTGGGGGGACCTGGAGAGATATTTTGCTGATATTCCTTGGAATGACTACTGCTTCCGTGACACAGACTCGTCTCTATGATCCGAGCGCATTACAGAGGTGATAGTATCTAGCATGAAGGCGTACATTCCTCACTCGTTTTCTGGACATAAACATTTCAAACCTTGGCTTAACACAGCCTGTTCTCGTGCTATGCATGATAAAGTGGTGGTCCACAAAAGGTACTCCATCTATCAACTCAACACAACCTTCCAGACAACTAGCCCCACTTCTTCAATGACACTCAACTGTCCCCCTCTTCTACACTGAACATCCTCAGTCTATCATTTTTCTTATAATATAAACTGGAAACTTCATATCACATCTCTAGCTAAAACAGTTTCTATGAAATTAGGTGTTCTAAGACGTCTCAGTTGTGAACCGTGCTCCTTTACCACCTACACTTGGTATATACTGAACTTTTCATCTCTGACACCAAAATGGTCTTCTATATAGAGGTTCCATAACACTATGTAACACGATTTTTTCTTTGACAAACAAGTGTTATTTTATTTTCCAACTCTTTTCATTGCAAAACAATAGAACATGTCCACTATTCCTGTCAAAATTTGCTTTTGTGGCTTTTAGGATGATTTTTTTTGCCCTGTAATAACTAAATTTCACCATTTTTCCAGATGTTGTCCCAGAGAATTTCTGTGGTCTTGTCTTGATGACTTGACCATATATTATGTAGCCGACTGTATCTTATATTAGCAAAAATTTTTTTTGTTTATTTTGATTAAAGGGAAGTAACTGAAAAATTATGGTTGGGGCCAAGGACAAGACAAAAGTGGAATTTTGTTACATAGTGTATAAGGATAAGGTCCCTGTACAGAGTTAGCAGTTGGAAGGGTGAGAAGAACTGGCGGAGACGTCTTACAAAACCTAACTTCATAGAAGCTGTTTTAGCCAGAGATGAGATGTGGAGTTTCCAGTTTAGATTTTAAATAAAGGACAGACTGAGAATTTTCAGTGTAGAAGAGGGGGACAGTTGAGTGTCATTGAAGAAAAGGGGATAGCTGTCTGAAAGGTTGTGCCGAGTTGATAGATGGAGGAATTGAGTTTTTGCGGCATTGAACAATACTAAGTTTGCTGTTCCACGATCAGAAGTCAGAAGTCTGACAAATTTAGTTTGAGAGTGACTCTGCAGTCGTAACCAGATGATGGAAAACTCGGAAGATTAAAAAGCGTGGACGCGAGAGCAGATTAAGTCGTTGCGCACATAAACAAACATAACTTCCAACTTTGAAAATGAAAATGAGGATAGAGAAAGTAGGAGGGAACAAAAAAGGAGCTACTGTCAGTTGCTTCAGACACCTGTGTTTCAGTGAGAAAAGAAGATGACGTTTAGAAGAGTAGATTAAAAATGATATCTAAGACCGCGAATGTTACAGAAGTTAATGAAGAAAAAGTTGACGGGGATGTCAAAACACTCTGGATCATTATTAGAAGAGCATTCCAACCTGGGGACATTTTTGGTTTTCTTCCCAGATGGGGACTCCGAGGATGGTGTAGGAGTCGCTATGATAATTTTGAATTTTTGAGTGAAGGGTGTGTGTGTTATTAGGTGCTTGTTTTGTGTGGAGGAAGAGAGTTGTCTTTAGAAGGCATTTTGTGACTGCTCCCTTGTGTTATGAGACAAAAGGAATTTAATTTAATTTTGGATTTAATGATAAGTTCATAGCATTCCCTGATGCAGTGCTTTAGACCTCACTGGGAGTAATTATCGTTTTAGCAGGTACCTACTGCCTCCTCCTGTAAACTGTGACTCCTTACTGAGTCTTGGTCATCCTCTTTTAGAGATTTTGTTGAAACTTTTGATATTGCCTTGGATATATCATAAGCTTTTGATAGAATCTGGCACAAAGCTTCGATTTTCAAACTACCCTCCTACGGCTTGTTAACCTTCTTTCTTTAACTTCATCTCAAATTTCCTTTCTAACCATTCTATTGCTGCTGTGGTAGTGTGGTCACTGTTATTCTCCTAAATCTATTAACAGTGGTGTTCCTCAGGTTTCTGTCCTGTCACCCACTCTCTTCTTATTATTCATCAATGACCTTCTAAACTAAGCTTCTTGTCCTATCCACTCCTACGGTGATGATACCACCCTACACTTTTTCCACGTCTTTTCATAGACGTCCAACACTTCAGGAAGTAAACATTTCACGCAGGGAAGCCATGGAACGCCTAACTTCTGATCTTTCTAAAATTTCTGATTGGAGCAGAATAATCTTGGTATTGTTCAATGCCTCAAAAACTCAATTTCTCCATTCATGAACTCAACAAAACCTTCCAGACAACTATCCCTTCTTCTTCAGTGACACTCAACTGTCCCCCTTTTTACACTGAACATCCTAGGTTTGTCCTTTACTTATAATATGAACTGGAAACTTCACATCTTATCTCTGGCTAAAACAGCTTCTATGAAGTTAGTCGTTCTGAGACATCTCCGCCAGTTTTCCTCAACCCCCTCCCCCCAAGCTGCTAACTCTGTATAAGGCCTTATCCTTCTATGTATGGAGTATGTTTCACATGTATGTGGAGGTTTCACTCATACCGTTCTTCTAAACAGGGTGAAATCAAAAGCTTTTCGTCTCATCAACTCTCCTCTAACTGATTGCCTTCAGCCTCTCTCATCGCCGCAGTGTTGCATCTTTAGCTATCTTCTACCGTTATTTTCATGCTAACTGCTCTTCTGATCTTGCTAACTGCATGTCTCCCCTCCCCCCCCCGGTCCCGCTGCACATGACTTTCTTCTTTTTCTCACCCCTATTCTGTCCACCTCTCTAATGCAAGAGTTAATCACTATTCTCAATCGTTCGTCCCTTTCTCTCGTAAACTCTGGAACTCCCTTCCTGCTTCTGTATTTCCACCTTTCTATGACTTGAATTTATTCAAGAGGGTGGTTTCAAGACACTTATCCTTCAATTTTTGACTATCGCTTTGAATCCTTTTCTGGGACCGGCATCTCGGTGGGCTTTTTTTTTTTCTTCTTTTTCACTGGATTTTTAGTTACCCTTGGCCAGTGTCCCTCTTACATAAAAAAAAAAAAAAAAAAATGCAAGAAAGAGGACATTAAATTGTTCAGACACCAAACATTGATGTACATTATATTATGATAAGAAGTGGACTGATCAGTGACTAAAATAAGCACAAAACAGTCATGCAGATGCAAGCATCACAAAGATTATTACAACAGGCAAAACATTTCAAACAATTCTACACTCAAACAAAAAATTCCGAACATAAATCACAAACTGTTTACATACTATGATGATACGATACAATAGCCAGTGGGATATGCTAGAGCAGCCAGTAGGTTAATTAAGCAAAAAAAAAAAAAAAGTTCGTGAGAACTTCTTGGTGACAGTCTTTTAGGTGAATAGATGGAGTGTCATTATCATATAACATACTGCATAGATTATTTTCTCTACATTTTCTCTATATCTAATGAAGATACAATACACAGACAACCATCACAATATATTTACATGCATGCAATAGCTAGCATATTTTAATTACTTTGTTTTTGTCCTTGGTCTGGTTCCCTTGTACGGAAAAAAAAGACATGACATAACCCCAACATGAGATTCTGTTAAGTCCATCTCCTTTTCTTCTGTAACATATGCATACTAATTATTTACTCTTCTTATGATATGGTAGGCTAGGTTAGGTTAAATTGGCCGATAAATCATTTACAGTGATGGATTAAGGGATGATGATGACAGCCCTGGAATCACTTTAGGGAAGACCACTATGGACCCAGGAAAAAAAGGGGCCAAAGCAGTTAAGTATTCAAATGCTCCAAATAAAAAAATAAATAAATAAAATATAATAAATAAAAAATAAAATAAATAAATAAATTAATAATAATAATAATAATAATAATGATAATAATAATAATAAAATGGTCAGGGAATCAAAAGGGCCCAGGATTACCTCACCGCCCTCGGCTCAAGACACCCTTACTCCAACACTGAGTTTTTGCAGAATATTTAAAGGTTTTGAGAAATTACTGTGTTAATATTCATTATGAAGCCACAAAGAACTATATATTCCAGTAATATGATTACTATCTACTTGTGTAAATAATGACTGTCAGTCAAAAAAAAAAAAATATTGTAACAGTTTGTAACATACAAATAGGCCAAGATTTATTACATCATTTATCACGTCTAATAATTAATAATAAATGTTCACTGCTCTTCTGATGACACATATAGAACTCTACATTATTTTAATTTGATGTGCTTGCATGTGGATCTCATAAAAGGAAACTGCAAGTGAAATTCCTGAAATAAGTTGTCATATATAATCTTCCGCGTCTTTTGGCGCGCTCATGATCTAAGAGTTTTCTAGCATTTCATAATAAGAGAAGAGAAGTCTCCCCCCTCCGCTCCCATGCAAGTAAAGCCTTACGATCAGCTTACGATCTACAGATAGACCCAAAACATTGCGATCTCCCATGTTGATCTATGGGAATTTACCACTTGATTTTTGCATATTAGATGAAAAATAAGAAAGATTTGATGGTCTGAGTGACAAAAAGTATATTATAATTTCCTAAATATATTATATAGACATATTATCAATGGTAGTTATGCCAAATAACAACAATATCGAAAGAAATAGACCAGACGTTTCCGAGAGAAATGGTATTTATTGTTTATTGTATGACAAAAAAAAAAAAAAATAAATAAATAAATAAATAAATTACTAGATGCTTCTTAAGTGTACAGTGACATGATATCACACATAATTCTAAATGAGTGCTATTTAACCTAATATCACACGACACAAACAGAGAGAGAAAGAGAGAGAGAGAGAGAGAGAGAGAGAGAGAGAGAGAGAGAGAGAGAGAGAGAGAATTATTGTATATATATATATATATATATATATATATATATATATATATATATATATATATATATATATATATATATATATATATATATATATATATATATATATACAGTAAAATCCCTCTTATCCGGCATCAACGGGACCGCCGACATGCCGGATACTTGAATATTGTCGGATACTTGAATAGAAGTGAAATTATGTCCACAATCACCACCCTACACTCATACATCTTACCATAACAAAGATCAGCTGATCTTAATCAACAGCTGATCTGATCAGCTGCTTAAGTGTAAGCACAACACGCTTCCTCTTTTCTACTACTTTAGGCATGATGAAGGCGTCAGGTGATAAACAATGCACACACGGGACTGAGTCACTGAGTAAACACAGTGCAGTGGGCCGCGGGTAGCACGAAGCAGTGTGCTCTGGTGGCGAGGGGGGAATTTTAATCGATTTTAAGAGTACACATTGATTTTTTATTGATTTTAAGGCTCGGGGATAAACGTGCAGGATACTTGAAGCTGCCGGATACTCGAATGCCAGATGAGAGGGATTCTACTGTATTGGTATATCCAGGAAGGATAATCTCATTTAGGCAGACTAAGTTAAAGGCAAGAGCAGCCACAGTATTATTCAGTTTTGATTGTGCTTTTCTATTTGTCTAATTAAATTTCTTTCTACGAGTGGCAGGACTCCGAGGAGCTTTCCAAAATTTGTGGTATTCCTTATGTTTCGTTCCTATTGAAACATCTTCAAGCTAATGATGCTCTGGAATGGAGTGGAATGGAATCGGGGTAGAGAATTGGGTAAAACAAAAAAACAGGAGTTAGTAGAGTTAGGAAAAGCTTAAGAAAATAAAGATATTCGTAGTAAGAGAGTTAACTTAGCAAGACCATCTTGCTAAGTTAAAACTGTATGTTTAGTTGTTTAACTGGTTATTGATGTTTTCCTTCGTTTGTTTTTATCTGTGGTTGACGTTTTCTCATGGATCTTTTTTTATTAGAAGACAAAGAAGAAAAGTAAATTCTATTTTTTGTTTGATTGGTTAAATTGCTTTTACCTTTTACAGGATATATGTCCTAATGTATATTTATTTATCATCCCGTATGGATTATCATTGGTGAATTTTTATTTATTTATTTATTTTTTTTGCCAAACAAAGCGTGATTTTTACTCTCTTCATAGCTTTCCAAGATGTATGAAAAATTTTATTCTTGTATGTTAGTAATTTTGTCGAGTATCTTTTGTGCTCTATTGTAATGTGTAGTTAAAAGGTTCGATATCTGAAAGTTCTTGTAGTGTTTTTAGTGTCTGATATATGAGTATTTTTCTTTGTATATAAATTTTAGTGCTTTATTTTGGGTCCTTTGGAGTTTTGATTTTCTTGTATCACTTATTGCTATTAGAGGTACTGGTAGGTATAATAATATTGGGATGATGTATGCTTTTGCCAGATGTTCTTTTACATTTATAGGGAGCTACCTGAATCTATAAAGAGTTGTTAATGCTATTTTTGACTGAATAATTGTTTCCTCTACGTATTTATTCATTCTGGTTCTTTTTTACTGTTAATCCTAATACTTTCACAATTATTTCCTCTACATGTTTATTTACTCCAGTTTTGTTTATGGTTAATCCTAATACTTTCGCTTTATCTGCAAAATCTATCTGTTGACCGTCTGTTGTTATGCCAGTGCAATGATTTTGAATTTGTTTTTATCTATTTATCTTATTTTTTTCCATTGTTTTTCGTATCTGTTTTATTTATTTTTTTCTCTATTTTTGTGGTTGCTCTGTTATACATCATCTGTTTAGATTTTCCTGCGTGTGTTATAATTTGAGTGATGTCGTCTGCATATTGGATAATGTTGCAGTTGGTTGAGACAGGTCGGCAGTATAAATGGTGGTAAGTATGAGGGAAATGGAACTCCCGTGTGGGATTCCTACTGTTAATAGAAACGCTTGCCCTGTGTAATTGATTATTTCAATTTTGGCTTTCCTGGTCACTATATATTTGTTTAATAATTTTGTTATTGTGTCAGGTAGGTTGAGTTGTATTACTTACATATATATACAAGTATATATATGTATATATATACTTGTATTATTTTATATTTGAGCCTCTCATGCCATACTTTGTCAGAAGCTTTTGATACGTCTCTGAGGACCAGAAAACACTTTTTTTTTTTTTTTATCTTAGCTGTGTAGTGAGCTATTGTTTTGTATATGGTAGTAATTGCTGTAACTGTGTCTTTATTACATTTAAATCCGTGTTGGATTTGTGGGATTTTGTTGTTGGTTAAAAAAAAAAATCTTACTCTGTTATTTATTTATTTGTTTATTGTTTTCTAGGGCCTTTCCGGTCACTTCTTATAGGGATATGAGTCTGTAATTAGTTGAGTTTGTGGGGCATGTGTTTTATTTAGGTATTAGTTTTATTATAGCTGTCTTGAATTTTGTAGGGAAGTATCCCATAGATGGAATGTGGTTCAAAATTGTTTTTTAATGAAATTAATGCATTTTCTGATAATTGTTTTAATATTTGTTTATTTGTTTTAGTTTCTCCACGGGTGTTGTTTTTAAATTATTTTGTTATATGTTGTAATTTTTGCGTAGTTATCGGTGTATCAATAACGTGTCTACATTGTAATCTATGGATGTCTGAAGTGTCACGTTTCTATTTTGTCCTGATTTTCTCTTATGGACTGTTTAACCTCTATTTGTTTGTTTGTTCATATAAGAATTTGCGTCTTCTTCGAGATTGACTTTAAAGATGTTTTCCCATTTTTTTTCTATATTCTTCTTTTTCTTTTCCCTTCAGTATTTTTTTATTGGCTATTACATTTTGGTTGTCTGGGGTGTTACTTCTTTTGAGCCTTTTAATATACACACAGAATTTTTGTGTTTCTTTGTAACTGTTAGCTGCATGTGTGAGCGTATCTGCCCAGTTTTTATCTCTGATCTTTTCCATACTTGCTTTTAAGTGTTATTTTAAGTAATTTATATCTGCAGTATTTATCATAGTTCCATCCGTTGGTGCCTGAATTTCTTTGAAGTTGTGAAAATTCGTATTGAATATATTTTGGCGTTGAGCCGGTGAGTGCTTTCTGTGTTGTTTATATGGTTGTAGTACGAATGTTATTTTTTATACCCTTTTCTATGGTTTTATGCCAGGTATTTAGTTTTTCGTCAGTTTGTTCTTTATGCATGTGCTCTTCTTTTGTTAAAAACTCATGTTCCTGTCTATTTTTTTTTTTTCTAATAACCTTTTTCAATTATTGTTATTTTTTTTTTATTTAATGATTCTGGGATTTTTTGAGTTATAGCTTGAGTTGTTAGTATTATAAGTATTGGGATGTGGTCTGAGGTTGTGAGTGGTCCTGGTGTTATAAGAGTGTTGTGTATTGCGTGTTTGTTTGCAAGTATGATGTCCGGAGTGTTGTTTCCCTGTCTGCCGATATATGTTGGAAATTGTGGTCTTAGGTGGTGGAGTTTCCCTATGTTTGTGAAATGTTGTAAGCGTTTCCCTATTTGGTTACTGTAGTTGTATCCTAGTTGTGGGTTGGTTGCATTCAACCAACCCAATTGGTTGCATCCTCTTCGTGGTGGTATGTATGTGGTTGCTATTGCTATTTCGCCTGTTTCTGTCATCATTATTATTTTTTAATATGTCTGTGATATATTCGTCATCCATTCTATGTTTCATGTTGTTTTTAATTAGTACATCACTACCGTCGTTTATTTCCTAGTTTGAATTGACTTGATACGTTTCATAGCCGTTTATTTTTTTCTGATTGTTGTTTTTTTCTTACCATGACTGTTTATTAGAATTATATGGGGGTCTATTTCTTTGTATATATTTGTTAAATGAAATTTCCTGTTTTCCAAGTTTAAGACACTGTGTTGAATTATTTTTAGAGTGTGAATTTCGTGTGGTGTGCTATATGTGTGTGTATGTTGGTATTTATATGTTTTGTCTTTTGTCTTTTCTCTCCATTTGGATGCAGTTTTTTTTCCTGAGATAGGCCTCCTGAAAGCGCTATCCTCTAGTATTTTAAAAGCATTCTTCTAGGTCAATACTGTTAGTTTTTATCATGTTGAGTATTTTTCTTCTACCAATCCATCTTCGTATGTGAATTTGTAGGTATTGTTCTCTAGTCTTTTGATGAGATCGAATTTATTGAATGTTTCAGGTGGCCATCCTTTTGTACTAGAAGTGTAAATGTTAAGGCCAATTTCTGTTCCTTTCATATGTTTTATCTTTTTTTTACTTCCTTAGAGGATGCTTGTGATGTCTATTGTTGTTCTTGTTCTTCTTGTCATTTGCTTCTTACTTATTCTGTTTCTGTTTCTTCTGTTTCTTGTTCTCTCCCTTTATCCTCCTATGCATGCTGCATGGAAGTTATTTTAGTTGATGAAGGATTTTTTGGTATTTTGATTCTTGGTAAATTGTTCTCCTTTAAAATCCCATTTAGTTCTTTTGCGTAGCTTCCTGGACTCGCCATGTTCTTCAAGTGTGGAGGAAGCATACATGTGAAGATTTTGAGATTGCCGTCTGTGCTTATATTTGTTGGTGGTGTTGGGGCTTGAATGGTAGCGGTAGTGTTTTTCTTTATAACATTGCTATAGGTTGTGGTTTATTTTTTTCTTCTTTCCTTGATAATGATCTTTTTTTTTTCTTTGGGCATTTTATTGCCAGAGTACTGTGGTTGCCTCCACAGTTAATGCTTTTTTTTTGTGGCTTTACATTCTCTCATTGTGTGCGACTCATCGCTACACTGAGCAGATCTTGTACACTCTGTCTTTGGCACATTGGTTAGTGTAATGGTCTTCTATTTGATAACATTTCAAGCAGGTTGAAATGTTAAAACTTGTCGTGCTGAATGTTGTAGGATGGCACTTGCATTAAAGAACAGAAGAATGCCAGTTTCCTGTGCTTTCTTAGCTTGCTTGAAATCCGAGAATGTGATCTTCATGATGTTACCATTTGGGAATTTTGTTCTTTATGTGATAATTTTTACCCATGAGTTTTCGTTTGCTATTCCATTCTTTATTTCTTCCTCCTCATGATCCAGGATGTATTTGTCCATGTTAAACACAGTGACTGACATGTTAGCTTTAAGCTGGGATGGTATGACAGGCGAAAATTCCTCTTTTTCCAGTTTGTTGTCCGTTGTGTTGTTGAAAACTTTGTCCATTTCGTCATTAGTAAATGTGAGGATGACGAACCCGTCTGACACTGAGATGATTCTGGTGACATAGACATCGTTCTTGGCCAGGAACTCTAGTAGATTCTCTGGATTTTTGCTGTCCGGTGACTTTATCTTGATTCTCACCATTTTTTTTCTTCATATTTTCTTGCTCCATGCTCTTTCCTACTGGCGGCCATCGTCCGACTCAAAACCACAGCTAAAGAAAGAAACAGGAAGGAGTCTGGCTAGGCAGCGCACTTTAGTATCCCAGCTGCTAATAGCCGTCGAGGACACCCTATGCTGCACCATAAACCTATTCAAGTGATTGCCCTTATCAAGCCTTATCAGCCTTATCCAGTGGGCTTCAGGCAGCCCCTCTAATGGGACCCCTCGTGCAAACCTCGGGGTTCACCTTCACCCTCTGGAGGACGCTAAGGGCGAAAACAGAACGAATGGTAAGAGAAAAAGGTGCCTGGGCGGGACTCAACCATGTGGGATTCCCCGGGACACAGGACTTGGTGCGTGGGCAGGACTCTCCAAGCGAGAGTCACTCGTGTGCAGGACTTCCAGTTCTGGACAGGGAAGGCAAACTCCAGTCTAGGGGCACCGCTCCAAGGACATTAGCCTTGTCAGGTTGCACAGTAGCTAAGGTACAAGAGCAGCCTGACATGTCCAAGAAGCAGAGGTGGAGCAGAGAGCGGGGCAGAGCAGCTCAAGTCCGGCGAGCTGTTGCCTGTAGAGAGCAGGGCTGAAGTGTTTATTGTTCGGCTGCCAGCAGGAAGTCGTGTGGTGTTGGGAAATAAGGGAAATAAGGGAGTGTGGATAGACAGTATGGGTGAAATTAGAAGAGGGGTAGAAGGTCAAAAGTCATATATCGGGTTTTGCTGGTGTTGATTTTTAAGCCAGGAGTGGCGCACCGTTGTTTAAGGACCTCTAGAGCTCGTGATGCAACAAATTGGTGCTTACGCCGTGGTATGAAGAGAGCTCGGTCGTCGGCGTACACTAGGAGTTGGACTCCGCTACCGTAAGTTTCAGTGGTGAGCTCTTCCATCAAAATATTGAAGAGAAACGGGCTGAGGCAACTGCCTTTTTTGGGGGGGGTGCCCAGGTTGTATGGATGTGGTGTCGACACGTGTCCCTGGAAGGAGACCTGGGCACTGGGGTTGGTGAGGAATTCAGAAAGCCAGCGGAGGAGGTGGGCCCGGACCCCTTTCCTGCCCAAGGCCTCAAGAATGGCAAGAGGATTTGTCAGCTCGTTGGCCTTTTCCAGATATAGGAAGATCACGATCGCTGAGCGTGAGCGCAGTGCTCTCAGGAGTGTTAGAAGGCAGGTGGCGGTGCTTCTGCGTGACTGGAAGGTTTCCAAGCATGATGGTACTGCGCCAATAGCAAGCGTCCGTCAGCCAATTACCAAGCACCACGCTCTCCCCTCTTGTATAAATACAAGTGCTCGCTGACATTTCAGCCTGGGCACCCCCCCAAAAAAAAGGCAGTTGCCTCAGCCCGTTTCTCTTCAATATTTTGATGGAAGAGCTCACCACTGAAACTTACGGTAGCGGAGTCCAACTCCTAGTGTACGCCGACGACCGAGCTCTCTTCATGCCACGGCGTAAACACCATTTTTTTTTTTCTTTATGTAGGAAGGACACTGGCCAAGGGCAACAAAAATCTAATAAAAAAAATGCCCACTGAAATGCCAGTCCCATTAAAGGGTCAAAGCAGTGGTCAAAAATTGATGGATAAGTGTCTTGAAACCTCCCTCTTCAAGGAATTCAAGTCATAGGAAGGTGGAAATACAGAAAGAGGCAGGGAGTTCCAGAGTTTACCAGAGAAAGGGATGAATGATTGAGAATACTGGTTAACTCTTGCGTTAGAGAGGTGGACAGAATAGGGGTGAGAGAAAGAAGAAAGTCTTGTGCAGCGAGGCCGCGGAAGGAGGGGAGGCATGCAGTTAGCAAGATCAGAAAAGCAGTTAGCATGAAAATAGCAGTAGAAGACAGCTAGATATGCAACATTGCGGCGGTGAGAGAGAGGCTGAAGACAGTCAGTTAGAGGAGAGGAGTTGATGAGAAGAAAAGCTTTTGATTCCACCCTGTCTAGAAGAGCAGTATGAGTGGAACCCCCCCAGACATGTGAAGCATACTCCATACATGGACGGATAAGGCCCTTGTACAGAGTTAGCAGCTGGGGGGGTGAAAAAAACTGGCGGAGACGTCTCAGAACACCTAACTTCATAGAAGCTGTTTTAACTAGAGATGAGATGTGAAGTTTCCAGTTCAGATTATAAGTAAAGGACAGACCGAGGATGTTCAGTGTAGAAGAGGGGGACAGTTGAGTGTCATTGAAGAAGAGGGGATAGTTGTCTGGAAGGTTGTGTCGAGTTGATAGATGGAGGAATTGAGTTTTTGAGGCATTGAACAATACCAAGTTTGCTCTGCCCCAATCAGAAATTTTAGAAAGATCAGAAATCAGGCGTTCTGTGGCTTCCCTGCGTGATATGTTTACCTCCTGAAGGGTTGGACGTCTATGAAAAGACGTGAAAAAGTGCAGGGTGGTATCATCAGCGTAGGAGTGGATAGGACAAGAAGTTTGGTTTAGAAGATCATTGATGAATAATAAGAAGAGAGTTGGTGACAGGACAAAACCCTGAGGAACACCACTGTTAATTGATTTAGGAGAAGAACAGTGACCGTCTACCACAGCAGCAATAGAACTGTCAGAAAGGAAAATTGAGATAAAGTTACAGAAAGAAGGATAGAAACCGTAGGAGGGTAGTTTGGAAATCAAAGCTTTGTGCCAGACTCTATGAAAAGCTTTTGATATGTCCAAGGCAACAGCAAAAGTTTCACCAAAATCTCTAAAAGAGGATGACCAAGACTCAGTAAGGAAAGCCAGAAGATCACCAGTAGAGCGGCCTTGACGGAACCCATACTGGCGATCAAATAGAAGGTTGTGAAGTGATAGATGTTTAAGAATTTTCCTGTTGAGGATAGTTTCAAAACTTTAGATAGGCAGGAAATTAAAGCAATAGGACGGTAGTTTGAGGGATTAGAACGGTCACCCTTTATAGGAACAGGTTGAATGTAGGCAAACTTCCAGTAAGAAGGAAAGGTAGATGTTGAAAGACAGAGCTGAAAGAGTTTGACTAGGCAAGGTGCAAGCACGGAGGCACAGTTTCGGAGAACAATAGGAGGGACCCCATCAGGTCCATAAGCCTTCCGAGGGTTTAGGCCAGCGAGAGCATGGAAAACATCATTGCGAAGAATTTTAATAGGTGGCATGAGGTATTCAGAGGGTGGAGGAGAGGGAGGAACAAGCCCAGAATCGTCCAAGGTACAGTTTTTAGCAAAGGTTTGAGCAGAGTTCAGCTTTAGAAATATATGTGATAGCAGTGGTGCCATCTGGTTGAAACAGAGGAGGGAAAGAAGAAGAAGCAAAGTTATTGGAGATATTTTTGGCTAGATGCCAGAAATCACGAGGGGAGTTAGATCTTGAAAGGTTTTGACATTTTCTGTTAATGAAGGAGTTTTTGGCTAGTTGGAGAACAGACTTGGCATGGTTCCGGGCAGAAATATAAAGTGCATGAGATTCTGGTGATGGAAGGCTTAAGTACCTTTTGTGGGCCACTTCTCTATCATGTATAGCACGAGAACAAGCTGTGTTAAACCAAGGTTTAAAAGGTTTAGGACGAGAAAAAGAGTGAAGAATGTATGCCTCCATGCCAGACACTATCACCTCTGTTATGCGCTCTGCACACAAAGACGGGTCTCTGACACGGAAGCAGTAGTCATTCCAAGGAAAATCAGCAAAATACCTCCTCAGATCCCCCCAACTACCAGAGGCAAAATGCCAGAGGCACCTTCGCTTAGGGGAATCCTGAGGAGGGATTGGAGTGATAGGACAAGATAAAGATATGAGATTGTGATCGGAGGAGCCCAACGGAGAAGAAAGGGTGACAGCATAAGCGGGAGGATTAGAGGCCAGGAAAAGGTCAAGAATGTTGGGCGTATCTCCAAGACGGTCAGGAATACGAGTAGGGTGTTGCACCAATTGCTCTAGGTCATGGAGGATAGCAAAGTTGTAGGCTAGTTCACCAGGATGGTCAGTTAAGGGAGAGGAAAGCCAAAGCTGGTGGTGAACATTGAAGTTTCCAAGTATTTGAGATCTCTGCAAAAGGGAAGAGGGTCAGAATGTGCTCCACTTTGGAAGTTAAGTAATCAAAGAATTTCTTATAGTCAGAGGAGTTAGGTGAGAGGTTTACAGCACAGATAAATTTAGTATGAGAGTGACTCTGTAGTCGTAGCCAGATGGTGGAAAACTCGGAAGATTCAAGAGCGTGGGCACGAGAGCAGGTTAAGTCATTGCGCACATGAACGCAGCATCCAGCTTTGGATCGAAAATGAGGATAGAGAAAGTAGGAGGGAACAGAAAAGGGGCTACTGTCAGTTGCCTCAGACACCTGAGTTTCAGTGAGGAAAAGAAGATGAGGTTTAGAAGAGGAGAGGTGGTGTTTTACAGATTGAAAATTAGATCTTAGACCGCGAATGTTGCAGAAGTTAATGAAGAAAAAGTTGAGGGGGGTGTCAAGACACTTAGGGTCGTCGACAGAAAGGCAGTCCGACCTGGGGACATTTATGGTCCCCTTCCCAGATGGGGACTCCGAGGCTGGTGTAGGAGTCACCATGATGATTTTAAAATTTTTGAGTGAAGGGTGTGTGTGTTATTAGGTGCTTGTAGTTTTGTGTGGAGGAAGAGAGTTGTCTTTAGAGGGCAGGCTGTGACTGCCCCCTTGTGTTGTGAGACACAAAGGGAAACGTTCAGTGAGGTCACAGCTGTTCACAGCACCCCCTGAACAGTGCGTTAGACCTCACTGGGAGTAATTATCGTTTCGGCAGGTGTCTATTGCCTCCTCAATTTGTTGCATCACGAGCTCTAGAGGTTCTTAAACAACGGTGCGCCACTCCTGGCTTAAAAATCAACACCAGCAAAACCCGATATATGACTTTTGGCCTTCCACCTCTCGACAGACCGCTAGGTCATGGAAACGATCCCTGCTGCACACCTCCGGCCATTAATACCTCGGGGTCTGGTTAGACAGGCTCACGTTCACGACCCAGGCACACTACATCAGGAAACATTCGGATGCACGAACCATATGCTCCGGTACATGTTACAGCAGCAGAAGGGAGCCTCTGCTACAGTAAAGGGAAACCTGTATGGTGCAGCAATTCGCTCTTTGGTCGGCTACTGCGCCCCTCGTCTCCCCGGACTACCATCCTCCTTCCGATCCCTCAAGGTAGTGCAGAACGAGGCTTTAAGGATGATACTCGGAGCCCCTTGTTGGACATCCACCATCACCCCAAGAGAAGAATGTGGCCTTCCGTTTCTGCATCACCAGATATACGCCAGGTCATCCATCTCCATGATGCTATATATCTGACGGTGGCCGGATTCCCAGCTCGCAACTCACTATATCCATGCCTTCCAGTCTCCTCCAGCTTGCCACTCTAATGGCGACATGCTGCCGCTGACGCAGCACGAATCTTGGGTATCGACGATGACGTCCACTCCGGACCCGACATCCCCCTCCCTGCCTTCCATCCGCCTCCTTCCTGGACACCAAAAATCAACACCAAAGATTCCACCCTCCCTTGATCCAAAGTATTGCTCCCTTCACTTCTCTGGCAAGAAACTCTTGAAGAAATCGCCACTGCTGGAAACCCATGTGTCTGGCTATTCTTTACATACGGATCACCTGGACCCAACGGATCCATCGGAACAGCATATGTCTGTGGGGAGGCGACCATTGCACACCATCTGCCTGACCATGTCTCTGCCTTCTAGGCTGAATTATTTGCCATCCTCTTCGCTTTACATTACGCCCACCAACACCCTACAAGCGAAATCCACATCTCTACTGATTCCTTCACAGCACTCCGAACACTGAAACAACGATACTCGCACGATAACCACTAGCTCATCTCTAGCATCCAGCAACACCAGTCCTCTTTGCCCTCTACAGAGACGGGACAATTGTGACAACTGGGTTCCGGGCCATGTAAGCGTTGCAGGGAACGAGAAGGCCGAATCGACAGCAATGACAGCTGGAATGGAGCCGTTTTGTCACCTTTGATGTAATCCACAGCACCTGCATTAAAAAGACAATCGACAGGGCAGCTTTCTCCCAAACCCACCAAAAGCTCATTAACGCTGTTGATGAAGGATCCAGATCTGCCTCCTGGTGTAACACAGCAAACTGTGTTTGGGACTGAGCCTGAGCCTTGCCCTCGCTGCCTGTGCACCCCATTGAGACTTTCACTCACTACATCCTCCATTGCCCTGCAATAGCAGGACTCCATCAAAATTCTGAAGAAGCTATCGGCAACAATTGGGAAAGAGTAGCAAGCATATTGGGCTTTGTCAACACTAACATTCTTCTACATACCCACATGCATACATCATCAGCTTCGGAGTCCTCATCTCGGGAGCGGAACACAAATGTCGTCAGGTCTGAATGCTCTTCTGGTATCAGCCTTAAGTGTCTTGACACCCCGTCCTCGACTTTTTCTTCATTATCTTCAGTAACATTCGCGGTTTTAGATATAATTTTCATTCTCTAGATCACCACCTCACCTCTACTAAACCTCTTCTTATTTTCCTCACTGAAACACAGGTGTCTGAGGCTACTGAGAGTAGCCCCTTCTCTGTTCCCTCTAACTTTCTCTATCCTCATTTTCATTTCAAAATTGGATGTTGCGTCTATGTGCCCAACGAATTAACCTGCTCTCGTGCCCACGCTCTTGAATCTCCCGAGTTTTCCACCTACAGAGTCATTCTCAGACTAATTTTACTTGTGTTTTATGCCAATCACTTAACTCCTCTGACTATAAGAAATTATGACTACTTAACTTCCAAAGTGGAACACATTCTGACTCTCTTCCCTTTTGCGGAGATCTCCATCATTGGAGACTTCAATGTTCACCACCAGCTTTGGCTTTCCTATTCCTTTACTGACCATCCTGGTCAACTAGCCTTTAGCTATCGCCCACGACCTAGAGCAATTGTTGTATTCCTGACCATCTTGGAGATACGGCCAACATTTTTGACCTTTTCCTAACCAAATAAGAAATTGTATGACTACTTAACTTCCAAAGTGGAACACATTCTGACTCTCTTCCCTTTTGCGGAGATCTCCATCCTTGAAAACTTCAGTGTTCACCACCAGCTTTGGCTTTCCTATTCCTTTACTGACCATCCTGGTCAACTAACCTTTAGCTATCGCCCACGACCTAGAGCAATTGGTGTATTCCTGACCATCTTGGAGATACGCCCAACATTCTTGACCTTTTCCTAGCCATGAATCCTTATATTTATGAACTTACCCTATCTTCTCCTTTGAGCTTCTCCGATCACAACCTCATATCTGTATCTTGTCCTATCGCTCCAATCCCTTCTCAGGATCCCCATAAACGGAACTGCCTCTGGCGTTTTGCCTCTGCTAGTTGGCAGGACCTATGGATGTAATTTGCTGATTTTCCTTGGAATGACTACTGCTTCTGTGTCAGAGACCCGTATCTGTATACCGAAGGCAAAACAGAGGTGATATTGTCTGGCATGGAGGCATATATTCCTCACTCTTTTTCTTGACCTAAACCTTTCAAATCTTAGATTAACACAGCCTGTTCTCGTACTATACATAATAGAGGTACTTAAGCATTCCATCACCAGAATTTCATACGTTTTACATTTCATGCCAAGTCTGTTGTCCAATTAGCCAGAAACTCTTTCATTAATAGAAAGTGTCAAAATCTTTCAAGATCTAACTTTGTGACATCTGGCACTTAGCCAAAAACATCTCCAATAACTTTGCATCTTCTTCTTTTTCTCCTTTATTTCAACCAGATGGCAACACTGTTACCACAACTATCTCTAAAGTTCAACTCTGGTTAACCCTTTGCTAAAAACTGTACCTTGGATGATTCAGGGCTTATTCCTCCCTCTCCTCCACCCTCTAACTACTTCACGGTAACTTTTAAAATTCTTCACAATGATATATTCCATGCCCTCGCTGGCCTAAACCATCTGAGGGCTTATGGGCCTGATGGGGTCCCTCCTATTGTTTCCCGAAACTGCGCCTCCGGGCTTGCACCTTGCCTAGTCGAACTCTTTCAACTCTGTCTGTCAACATTTACTTTTTTTTCTTGCAGGAAGTTTATCTACATTCAGGTTGTTCTTAAAAAGGGGGACCGTTCTAATCCCTCAGACTACCGTCCTATTGCTTTAATTTCCCACCTATCTAATTTTTTTTAATCTATTTTCAACAAGAGGATTCTTAAACATCCATCACTTCACAACCTTCTATCTGATCACCAGTATGGGTCACGATGAGGCTGCTTTACTGGTGATGTTCTGGATTTCCTTTCTAAGTCTTGGACATCCTCTTTTAGATATTTTAGTTAAACTTTTACTGCTGCCTTAGACATATGAAAAACTTAATAGAGTATGGCATAAAGCTTTGATTTCCAAACTACCCTCCAACAGCTTTTATCTTTCTCTCTGTAATTTCATCTCAAGTTTCCTTTCTGAGCTTTTAGACGATCACTGTTCTTCTCCTAAATCTATCAACAGTGGTATTCCTCAGGGTTCTGTCCTGTCACTCACTCTCTTCCTCTTATTCATCAATGACCTTATAAACCAGACTTCTTGTCCTATCCACTCCTACGCTGATGCTACCACCCTGCACTTTTCCACGTCATTCCGTAGACGTCTAACCCTTCGGGAATTAAACAATTCATGTACGGAAGCTACAGAACGCCTAACCTCTAATCTCTGTAAAATTTATGATTGGGGGACAGCAAACTTAGTATTGTTCAATGCATCAAAAACTCAATTCCTCCATCTATCAACTCAACACATCCTTCTAGACAACTATCCCCCCTTCTTCAATGACATTGAATTGTACTCCTCTTTTACATTGAACATTGTCGGTCTGTTATTTACTTATATTCTAAACTCTATTTACTTATATTCTAAACTCTACATCTCAAATAGATTCTATGAAGTAAGGCTTTCTGAGCCGTCTCCGCCTGTTTTTCTCACCCTTTTCACCTGGTAACTCTGTACAGGGGCCTTATCCGTCCATGTATCGAGAATGTTTCACATATCTGGGGGAGTTCCACTCATACCGCTCTTCTAGACAGGGTGAAATCAAAAGCTTTTCGTCTCATCAACTCCTCTCCTCTGACTGTCTTCAGCTTCTTTTTCATCGCTACAATGTTGCATCTCTAGCTATTTTCTACCGCTATTTTCATGCTAACTGCTCCTCTGATCTTGCTAACTGTGTGTGTGTGTGTATGTGTGTGTGTATGTATGTATGTGTGTGTGTGTGTGTGTGTGTGTGTGTGTGTGTGTGTGTGTGTGTGTGTGTGTGTGTGTGTGTGTGTGTGTGTGTGTTTAAGAAAAAGTAGTGTCAATCACATTAGTTAATACAATTTATAGTATATATATATATATATATATATATATATATATATATATATATATATATATATATATATATATATATATATATATATATATATATATATTATAAATTTAAAAAACTAATGCGATTGATACTACTTTTTCTTACACACACACACACACACACACACACACACACACACAACGGTGAAGATGCCTTTTACATTCAGCAACATTGAGTATCCGAACATGATATTCATGTGATTATATTCATGACATGATACTCTTTCTGTGCTGGGAATGCCCGGGCAGCAGCAGCAGAATACAGGCATAGGAACCCAGACAGAATACACCCAGATAGCAAATTATTTTACAGAGTGTGTCAGCATCCCCGTGAGAGAGGTTGTTTCCTCCGGTACTACTGCAGCAGCTGAAAATACTGTAGCAACTCAAGACGGTATCGTCCGGATGACATTACGAAGCCACATCATCATACAAAACACTTAATATGTCATTTGCTAAAAGTTTTCTGTATGGCTTTGACTACGTAGATTGTAGACAAAAAATTATCTTTTAATGCCGCGCGGCGCCACTTCGATACGTACGCTGGAGGTATAATAGGAGGACGCGGCATGATGTTGTGAATGTGAAGCTAACGCGCTATTGGTCCGCTGTCGGCCCTACCTCCCTTAGAACCAAAACATTACCAGCTGAGCATAGAAAGCATAGAGAAACCCCGATATAGCAGAGGCGCAGGTGGCGCTAATGGACGACATGCCAGTATCCGGGGTTGATTTCCTTTTGGGAAATGACCTAGCAAGTGGGAAAGTTTGGATATAGCCTCGATCCGCGGACCGCATCCCAGATGTGGAGGCTGCTGAGATGCCAAACTCAATTAATGTTTTCACCTGCTCTATAGCAAGGAGGGTGAAATCCTCTGCAGCTCCTGGGGTCGACTGCAATAAGGCAGTCAACAAAAGGAGTGCAGTGTTAGCATGGATGCTGCAGTGCGGGCAAAGTGTCCAGAAGCCTATTCTGCTGCTGGCGAGGGTCTTGGCGAGTCAGTGTAGGATTCGTCGTCAGTGTGCTGGAGCTGACTGCAACAGCCCAGCGCCACCACAGAGGGTATTTGACTTTGACAGGAGTGTTGCTGAGGGTGAGTCTGGAGTGTTGGGCTTAGATTGTTTGTTTGATGGTTTACCTCACCCTGCGGAGCCTCTCGAAGGTGATACTCAGGCGGAGTTGTCACCTGGAGCTGAGGCTGTGGGCACCGGTATTCAGTCCAAGCCCCAGCCTGGTGTGTCTGGTATGGTAAGAGTCGCTGCCGAGGGTGGGGAGATTAATAAATCTGTTGGGTAAGCGGGAGTTCCCTCCCCTGCGGAGTGTACCGGAGGCGGGTAGCAGGCTGCTTCACTACCGGGGCCAAACAGGGTGGGTGTTTGCTCACGTAGTGAGCCACCCGTGCTGACAGCTGCTGCTACAGTTGTCAGTGTATCTAAGGAGTGTTCTGCCTCTTGTGTATGTGCTGCCCCACTAGTTGCCAAGGCAGGAGTGGATGGCAAGGAAGTAGGAGGTCGTGCAGCGTTTGCTGAGAGTAACAGTATTGTGAACAACGGGAGAGGAGGACGGTGATTGTGACATCCGCAGTTAAGGAGGCACGGGTGTTAGCAGCACGTAGCGGCCTGTTATTTGGCCGTTTTGGAGTCAGGGTGATACGGAAGCGTCTGGTTCAGTTCCTGGGGCCAGGTATGGTCCCATTTGTTGGGTGTAACCGCGTAATTTAGGTTGGCAGGCCTGATGACCTCTTGTCTGGGGCCCCTCTCCCCCGTGTTATGTCGAGATTTATTTCCCCTGGTGTGAGGGTTGTGCATTATGTTGCTAGCCCGATTCATCCTTCCTGGGAGAGTTATAATGATGCAGTTACCTCGAGCGTTATGGAGCAGCATGGGAGGCAGAGCTGAGTAAGGCTGCCGGTGACATGTTGCTTGCCGCTCGGGAAACACACTTCGTTTGGCTTCGTTTGGCCGAGTTGCTATTGATTATTAGGTGCTAGGCTCGAGAATATTAGTATGTGATGATGACTGCCGTCCTTCTCGAAGCGACAAGGTATCGGGTTTGATGAGAGAGGATCGCACACATAAACCGTTGCTGGGACCAGTGGGCCTGGCCCAGAGGCACGTTGGCCGGGCTCATGTTGGAGCCGGGATTGGTTGTGTTGTGATGGCCACGTGTGTTATTTTTGCTCCGTATGCGAGAATGGGTGTGCTGCATCCTGGAGAGGAGCAGCCTTCAGCTCATTGCGGCGATACCTGTCACCGAGTGTGTCATGGATCGGGGTCCCTTTACACTTTAACACCTGCCGATCACATGCGGCTCCTGGTTGAGTCTTCTGGTAGACTAGAGTAGGACACTCAAAAGAAAGCACAGTCATAAATCTTTGACTTATATTTACACAGTAACTACAACAAAGGCCTGGCTGGCTATGGCTACACTCAGTGGCGCGTGGGCGACACACAGAAAGAAATACAGTAACTACAACAAAGGCCTGGTTAGCTATGGCTACACTCAGTGGCGCGTGGGCGGCACACAGAAAAAAATACAGTAACTACAACAAAGGCCTGGCTAGCTATGGCTACACTCAGTGGCGCGTGGGCGGCACACAAAGTAATACCTATTCCTCCGGAAGTGAGGCCAATGCCCGGTCCTTTTACGTTGTGAGAGCACAGCTTTACGTTAAGTTACTGGATCACGGAGGTAATTAGCCGGCACAATGCACTGTATCATTCTGCCGCACAAGGAGCGACGACCACGTGGTCGCTGGGTGACTGGATATGCGCTCAAGAACAGGCCTTACTACAAATAACTCACCCAAGGCGTTCCACTGGTGTACTCACTCCTCCAGTCTGCTTCGATGAAAGCCAGCTTCGTCGGTCAGGGCTTTGGCTTACCGCTGCACCACGCTGTCCTTTCTGCAGGCTGGTTCGGGAGGAGTCGAGGAGGGCACGTCTTGGGCGCTGGGTGATCCGGCCGGGAGTGAGACCTGGCAAGGTCGTCACCCGCTCACCTGGGCCCGCGCACATTGATACAGGCTCCGCCCACGTGCCCGCATGGCAAATGGTTCTCTCCTATGATAGGGCGGTAATTTATTGCCCTCTCAAAATCTAGTGTTCCTGTGCTCTCACAGAGAGGTCGACAAGGGAGGTCAAGAGTGAGGGGATTGTTGTGCCTGACATTGAGAGGCAAGTTTGGTCGCATTGCACCCCAGAAGTTTGTTTGATTAAGAACGGCCAGGAGGCGCATCTTATTTTTGCCGAGGAAGTGGCATGTTTATTTTTTCAGTTTTGTGGGTGTGGCATGGAGGCTCCACAGAGCCAGGAGCGGGTAAGCTAGAGTAACCTTGTGGGCAATAAAGACCTAGAGGTAACATCAGCGTGCTCTCCAGAGAGGAAAGTTGAAGGGGCCAGCGAGTTAGACATGTTTGCCAGCCCAAAAGAGGACTTTGTTAGGTCAGGAAGTGTATTGCCTGGTGGTGCCGTGATGATGCACCAAGAGGCTACGGTCCCTGGTGGATGCCTTGAGTGTTGCAAATGCGCAGGATTGTCACTGCTTGATGACTCTTGCATTTGGGCAGCGAAAAGAAGAGTGTACAGAAGACGGAGTAGGATGCGTAGAAGAGAGAGAAGTGGAGAAACAGTGAAAGCGGAGGAAAGAGAAAACAATGAAGACGGAGGAGAAAATATGAGTCACGAGATGACTTGGAGCAGCTGTAGTTGCTGGGGAAGAGATACAAATATGATACCCTGCAGGAGAAAACCTTTACACCAGTGTGGCCGAGAAGATCACAGGTCCTGGCTAGCAAAAGAGGTCTCGGAGGAGGAGGAGAAAGAAACAGCAATTTGAGTATGAAGAACCAAAGTGGAAGCCCTGTTGTTTCCTATTGTTATAGTATTATTCATATTACATAAGAACATAAGAACATAAAAAATAAGGGAAGCTGCAAGAAGCGACCAGGCTTACACGTGGCAGTCCCTGTATGAAATATACCTACCTATTTCCATCTATTATCTCCATCCATAAACCTGTCTAATCTTCTCTTAAAGCTCTCTAGTGTTTTCCTATCTCCTTCCTAAAACCTAAATTTTTTCAAGCTTGAACCCGTTACTTCTTGTTCTACCTTGGTTGCTGATCCTAAGAATTTTGCCTACAGCCCCCTTGTTATAACCCTTATACCACTTAAAGACTTCTATTAGATCCCCTCTTGACCTACGTCTTTCTAAAGAATGTAAATTTAACAACATCATTCTCGCCTCGTAAGGTATACTCCTCATCCCCTGTATCCTTTTAGTCATTCTCCTCTGTACTGATTCTAATAGACCTATATCTTTCCTGTAATGTGGGGACCAGAACTGCACAGCGTAGTCTAGATGAGGTCTGACCAGCGCCAAGTATAACTTTAATATTACTTCCGGCCTTCTATTTATAACACTCCTAAAAATGAATCCTAGTACCCTATTTGCCCTGTTTCTGGCTTCTATGCATTATTTCCCTTGACGGAGTTCAGAGCTAACTATAACTCCTAAATCTTTTTCGTACCCTGTACCTACCAGAGTTTGGTTGTTTAATGTGTACCTACTGTGTGGGTTTCCTCTACCTACGCTAAGTACTTTGCATTTATTGATATTAAATTGCATTTGCCATCTACCCGTCCATTCATTCATTCTACCTAAATCTGCCTGCAAGGCGATGGCATCCGATTCTGACCTAATTAATCTACCTATCTTTGTGTCATCCGCAAATTTACTAACATCACTACTAATTCCACTATCCAAGTCACTGATATATATATTAGAAATAACAATGGCCCTAATACTGATCCCTGTGGCACCCCACTAATTACATGACCCCACTCAGATTTCGAGCCGTTTATTACAACTCTTTGTCGCCTGTCACTAAGCCATGACCCTATCCAGCCTAACACCTTCCCATCTATCCCGTGTGCCCCAACCTTTCTCAGGAGCCTTTGATGGGGTACCTTGTCAAATGCTTTACTAAAGTCCAGATATAAGATATCATAACTATCACCATTATCTACTGCCTCGTACACTTTACTGTAAAAACTTAACAAGTTTGTCAGGCAAGACTTCCCCTTCGTGAAGCCTTGCTGTGACTGATTTATCAAGTTATGTTTGTCTAAATGTTCCCTAATGTTCCTCGCTATTACGGACTGTAATATTTTACCTACAACTGAAGTTAAGCTGACAGGTCCATAGTTAGACGCTAAAGTTTTATCTCCTTTCTTAAAGATGGGTACTACTGTTGTAGTAACCCCTGTTTATGATTAGTGAGCGCTCTATGTAATTTGCCCCGATTAGTCTTACTGAGTGTACTGAGTTTGAATTTGTTGTCCTGAAGATTTCATAAGTTTTAGTGTATTTTCCGAAATTTTCAGTTTGGGAGGGGGCGTAAGCAGAAAGAAGTAAATAGCGAAGAAGAGGAAGTGAGAAGAAAGATGAGACGAAGGACTGGACAGAAGAGAGATGAGAGGGAGTATAGGAAGTTTAACGAGGGGGAATGATGGAGACGCCAGATGTACTAGTATGATAGCTGCCTGCTTGAGTTTACTTAAGATTCCCCGAGCACAGTCTTTCTTCTTCCCCAATAAACTTTACTTATTTCCCATTGTCCTTTCATATTAAGTCCCATTCAATATTTACCTGAATAGTCCCCCTAGGTTATAAAGTAATCGGAATGCATACAGCTCCTGTAATACGCTTACAATATTTTATTTTTTTTAGAAAGATAATATCCTCTAGTTGACTGCGCAGGCTTGCTGCATGGCTGGCCGCACGACACATCACTCCCCTGTCCCGTCCCAGTCCCCCTCTCCCCCTTTTTCTTTGTCATGTGACTTTCCCTTAAAAATTACAGGAGATCTCTTGTAATCTCCCTCTTAAAAGATTTCAAGTAATAGGAAGATGGAAATACAGGAGCAGGCAGGGACTTCCAGAGTTTACCACAGAAAGCGATGAATGACTGAGAACACTGGTTAATTCTGGCACTAGAGGAAGGGAGGCATGCAGTTAGCAAGATCAGAAGAGCAGTTGGCATAAAAATACCGGTAGAAGATAGCAAGAGATGCAACATTGTTTGGATGAGAAAAAGGCTGAAGACAGTCAGTTAAAGGAGAAGAGTTGATAAGATGAATAACTTTTGATAAGGGATAAGGCCCCTGTACAGAGTTAGCAGCTGGGGAGGGGGAAGGGGGGATTGAGAAATACTGGCGAATTACGGAGTGAGTACCGGTGCTCACAGCTTCAACTCCAGGTGACGATTCCGCCTGAGTATCTCCTCCGAGAGGCTCCGCAGACCATCAAGCAATCTGCGCCCAACACTCCAGCTTCATCCTCAACAACATTCCCATCAAAGTCAGGTGCCTTCTTTGGTGGCTCTGCGCTGTTGCAGTCAGCCCCAGTACACTGACTCAAAGACAAGTCCGACTCTGGCTCGCCCAGTGCCATCCGCGCCTCCGCGGTCACTAGTGGGCACGAAAGCTTCACCTCCGTCGTGGCGAAGCTTTCTATGGCACCAATTCCCCGGCACCACACAACTCGTCTCCCTGTTACATTACTTCAGAGTAATTGCTGTGCTGTTGCGTCTCTCAAAACAGTAACAGGGTACTTAAACCCCTGCAATCTAGAGTGTCCCGACATTAGAGTGGAAGAAACCAATCCAAACCAGACCTCACGGGGGACGGTGAGGCATCAACAGATAAGAGAACGGCACTTCCTACCTTTATACCCTCACAACCAAATATCGGCCGGACCCCATCACACTTCTGGTCACAATCAGAGCCGCCAGCTTCCTGGGCGGTCTTGGAAGCTATGGCTGTTACTAATTTTGGGCAGTTAGATTTAAAGTGTCAAGTATCTATACAATAGTGACTAGGTGCTGTACCTAGGAGTGTTGTGTTGCATGCTCCCAGTCTGTCTCCGTCGAGGGCTGGGTGGAGAATTGTTACAGGGCAGACTCACCCCGACTTATTGATGAAGCCACTGCTATAGCAAGTCCCCAAGCCTTTTCTTCCCTTCACGGAACTGCAGCCTATACGCCTCCACAGCTCGTAGGCTCTCAGGATGTCAGTCTTAAACTCCTCATAATTATTCAGGTCTTCAACTCACATCCTATCATAAACTTCCATTGCCTTGCCCTTCAACATATTACCCACCAAGCCAATCCATTTCTCCTGAGGCCTTCTCAAATCTTCTGAACCATTCTGTCACTTTTTTTTTTTTTTTAATAAACTCTGGTATCAACTTCAAACTTTGCACCATCTGGATTTCCACTGTATTTACCTTCATTCCTTTTCTTCTCAAACCATGAGGTGAATAATATTATTAATCTCGATCCGGGTCTTCTCCATCTCAAATAATCTGTTCTCAGTCCTCTCATATATCTTCGCCTCCTTCTCTGCCTCAAGTAACCTTCCCATATTCTCGGCTTCATGCCGCTTTTCCGCCCTCTCGGCCTCAAGCTTCCTGGCTTCCCTTGCATCTTCAATCTTCAGTCTCCTTTTCTCTGCCTCTAATTTAAGCCTCTCTCTCTTCTTCTCAACCTCCAGGTCAAGCGTCTCTGCTTCCAATGTCTTAGCTTCTCTAATCTCCTCCGGCTCCATTTTCCTATTCTGCAACTTAAATTTCATCTCCTCTGACATGCCTTCTCTCTGGAAAATTCACCAAGAATGTGTACAGGACTTAGACGTCCTTGGACGCTATTTCTGGGTCAATGTTTCCTCACACTAAACTGTGTTAGATCTACGCCGCCATTTCTGGCAAAGGCAGGAGACTCAGGTCGTGAGCCACTCCTGCTACCAACCTTTCTCTCCATGTTGTAAGCTGAGTGCGGGCACACAAAAGGACAACGAAAAGAACAATAAACAACTGTCTCCACCCACGTTGCTGCGAGGCTTCCAGCGATCCTGGCGAGATTGCCAATTTCTGTTATGACCACAGTTTCTGTCCCTCTCACAGCGGCCATTATATCGGCTCGCCTTTCCAAGTCACCACCTACGTAACTTGGTGCAGGATTCAACTGCTGGTTAAAAGATTCTTCTGGTCTTTTGCACCTGTTAACAGACGGTCATAACACCAGGTTCTCCTCCCCTTTACGGCTGCCACTACCTGGTGTATTGCCACTACACCGTGTATTGCGGAGCTAACATTCACCTCTACAGGGCCTTTCTGGCCTCCTGTGGTGAATTACACAACTAAGATCGTCACACTGTTTCACCCACCAATAGGGAAGGAAATGTTGCTACTGCCAAGCAACTCTCCATTTGCTGAGAAAGAATTGTCAGCCACATTCTAGGAGGTACAGCTACAACAAGCGACAAACATATAAAAGGATTATAATGTTCTACGGAATACCACCCTCACAAAAAAAGAAAAAAAAAAAAATCCACCCACTTCCGTAGAAAACTATCTCCCTCTGCTGTGCACTTTCATATTCAACTTCACTGGAGAGGCTCTTTCCCCACACAGGAACGACACGGCTCGTGGAAAAGAAAATCACATGGCAGAGTGTGTGTGTGTGTGTGTGTGTGTGTGTGTGTGTGTGTGTGTGTGTGTGTGTGTGTAGGGGGGGAGGGGGGGGAGACAAACTGAGGAGTGCTGTGTCGCGCGGCCCGGCACACAACCACCCTGAGATGACACCTAAAGAGGCTGTTATTTTCAAAAAAAATATTGTGAGCGTGTTATAAGTATGCAGTATGCATTCTGATTATTTTATAACCAAGGGGAACTATTCAAGTAAATATTGAGTGGGACTCAATACGAAAGGACAATGGGAAATAAGGAAAATTTATTAGGGAAGAAGAAAGGCTGTGCGCGGGGAATCTTACAATAAGCTCAAGCAAGCGGCAGGCAGCTAGGCTACGCCTGGTGTCTTCATCACTTGTCTCATCTCTCTCCTCTTTCATCCTTCGTCTCATCTTTCTTCTCATTTCCTCTTCTTTGCTATTTACTTCTTTCTACTTACGCCACCACATAGCAGTATGTCTACAGCAACAGCAAAAGTTTCACTAAAGTCTCTAAAAGAGGATGAACTAAGACTCAGTAAGGAAAGCCAGATCACCAGTAGAGCACGGCCTTGAGAGAACCTTATACTTGCGATCAGATAGAAGGTTGTGAAGTGATATATGTTTAAGAATTTTCTTGTTGAGGTTAGGTTAAAAAACTTTAGATAGGCAGGAAACTAAAACAACAGGACGGTAGTTTGAAAGATTACAACGGTCACCTTTTTTTTTAGGAACAGACTGAATGTAGGCAAACTTCCAGCAAAAAAAGGAAAGGCAGATGTTGATAGACAGAGTTGAAAGAGGTTGACTAGGCAAGGTACAAGCACGGAGGCACAGTTTCAGAGAAAAATAGGAGGGATCCCATGAGGTCTATAAACCTTCGGAGAGTTTAGGCCAGCGAGGGCATGGAAAACGTTACTGCGAAGGATTTTAATTATTAGCATGAAGTAGTTAGTTACGTTACTGCTAAGGATTTTAATTATTAGCATGAAGTAGTTAGAGGGAGGGAGAGAGGGAACAACAAACCCTGAATCATCCAAAGTAGAGTTTTTAAAAGGATTAAGCGAAAAATTCTTTTCTACAAATAGATGATATGGCAGTGGTGCCATCAGATTGAAATAAAGGAGGGAAAGATGAAGAAGCTTATTGGAGATGTTTTGGCTAGGTGCCAGAAGTCACGAGTGGAGTTAGATCTTGAAAGATTTTGACACTTGCTATTAATGAAAAAGTTTTTGGCTAGTTGAAGAACAGACTTGGTATGATTCCAGGCAGAAATATAAGGCGCATGAGATTTAGGTGATGGAAGGTTCAAGTACCTTTTGTGGTCCACCTCTCTATCGTGTATATCATGAGAACAGGTTGTGTTAAATGAAGGTTCGAAAGAGTAGAGGAGTAGTAGAAGTAGTAGAGGAGAGGTGGTATTCTACAGACTGAAAATTATATATAGGGCCGCAAATGTCGCTGAAGTTAATGAAGAAAAAGTTGGTAGGTTGTCAAGATACCAGAAAAGCAGTCCGACCTGAGGACATCTGTGGTCCCCTTCTCCTACACCAAACTCCGAGGCTGGTGTAGAAGTCACCATATTACTTTAAAATTTTGAATGAAGGGTGTGTGTGTAATTAGGTGCATGTAGTGAAAGAAGAGAGCTGTCTTTAGAGGGTAGGTTGTAATTGTCCCCTTCTGTTTTGAGACACAAAGGGAAACGTTCAGTGAGATCACAGCTTGGTTAATGATAAGTTCCAATGTATTCCATAAGTATTCCATAAGTAAATCCAATCTATTCCATAAGTATTTATCAGTGCGTTTAAAAATATCGTTCACGTTTTTTTTTTTTCGTTTTTTTATCATGCCAACTCCATCTAAATAGCATTACCTACTTTGCATTGATACTTGAATAGCCTGAAAATAGCTGAAACAGTTAAGAAATAAGTGGTTATCCGTGACTACAGGATTTAGGTAAGCCAAGTCTATTCCAGACATCAACTCTGCTAGAGTTTGCTGTACATTGAGAGTAGATGTGAAGGAAGCTCAGTATAATTTACTTGCTTTATTCTTATGTCATAAGGCCATATGCCATATGGAGCCTTCTATTGAATATGTTCCTTTATTCCTGTATCATCTGACTTTAGTGAGTGCCTTGATATTTTATTTAATTTCAAGAACATAGATCGCATTACGCTATCACCTAAAGAAAAAACTTTTCGACGGCAAAATAACATTAACTATCATTAATCATCCTTACAATTACTGATTATGCTTCATATTTTAGTACATCCAAGCAACATTATACATCCGCAGGCAGCGTCTCCCTGTATACGTACCCACGCTTGGACAAAGTCGGTGGAGTTCATCATAGGGTAGAAAGTATCTCAGACGTGAAGTTTTCCCCGGATGGACACTTCCTTGCTGTGGGATCCCATGAGTGTGTCGTGGACTTGTACGTGGTAGACACTGATGGGGATGCTGTCAGCCAAGATGGATCTGGGCTGCGTCGCGTGGGCTTGTGTCGAGGACCTTCCTCTTGTGTCACCCACCTGACTTGGCATAAGGGTTCTCGTCTTATCCAAGTCAACACCGGTAAGATTGAAGAAAAATGAGGCACTTTAGAAAAATACCTTTCAAATTTTAGGACAAATGACGCATGAAAAATGCACGTAGCACAACGAAATAATGCAGTTTAATGACACGCGATGTTATTAACTGTGGCGCTAAATGGTTAAAATGGAAGAACTGAATAAAAATTTATAGCACAACTCAACAAAATGTGCATTCGCTGATAAATATGACCCATATGCCTTGTTAGGTCAGTATCGTTCAGAATTCATATATATTTGTTAGATATTGTGTTAATTATTGCAGAACCCTACAACCACACTCACATCTCCATATTACATCTCAGACCTTGCATTCCCCCTCAAATCAGCATCCTTCTCCACGCCTCACACTCTCCCTCACTCTTGATTTTTTAACTTTTTTTTTATTTGTTTATTTAACAAAACGTTGAAATGGCATGATATGATCTAAGTGACTGTGCTAAAACTGTAGATGGTGAGGCTAAGAAAAGATATATTGCTAAAATTAGTACTTTTGATGGTTGTGACCGTTCCTTGATAGAAGAGTGTAGTTCCTTGATAAAACCTAACTTGGCTTCTCATTATTGATCTCAGAGCAATCAGTTATTGCAGTACACCTTGGAAATTCATTTTTAATGACCATGGGAAGGTTATTTCTAGCAAGTTCTCTTTCATGTCAATAAACTAATGGTGGTATCAAATGAGAGGAGGATACATGAATAACATGATTAAAAGTGCGAGAGACTGGGCAACTACTAATATTAAATTTGTAGCCCAAGTCATGGGCACATATTCTACATAGTGCTTATGTCGACCATAGGTAACCGTCATAGCTAACAAAATTTATGTCCGTCAGTCTTATGAGCGTCAGGAGTCGTCGGTCATATCTTAGTCACCGTCAGCCGCTCACAATTTAAATTTATGGAATGAAATAGGTTCTTGACATTATTTTCTTAGATTTAAATTGTTTTTATTTCATATTACGACTTTTGGGGAAGTTAGACAATGCATCTAATCAAAAGAAATATGGTTATATAGAGATTATGTCCAAGAGCCCGACTCAATCAGCCAGCGCAAGGCTAGGTTTGTTTATGTTTAGGAAAACTGATTATACCATTCCCGGCAATTATTTATAATTATTTATAATAATATTGTATTTCCTCAAATTCATAGTTACTAAGATTTATTGCCATATTTATGATAAAAAAAACAAAAAACAGCTGGGGATAGTGTTATGGTACGCACGTCATTTTTGTCATGATGTTGACTGATCATGATGTTCTGACTGTCATAAGCGGCGCTAAGACAGGGTGAAACCTGCCACAGCTTTTGATGACCGATGATAGGAGTTTATGGACGACCATAAAAGTTTATGACAGAGTTATGTTTGAAATGCGCCGTTTTGTTTCGCTATGACCGATGGACTTAACTATGATGGTTTGTAGAATAGGGCCCTGGGCATTTCTGTTAACTCTAATTTTCATGAGGGTTATAGTAAAGTTCTGAATTCTAGGCAGGCAAGATGTCTCCTTCAAATACTCACTAATGAAATTGAAAATATGCATTAAAACATGAAATGTTGGCAACCCAGTGTAATACCGGATGTTCCAAAAGTCCTAATAATAACTATAGAGAATATCAAAACACAATCTATATTTTCTGAAAGCTAATACTTTCATGTTTCTGCATAAAATAAATAAATAAAATAAATAAATAAATAAATAAATAAATAACTTAAAACTCCAAGAAATTATTATTTTTTTTTATTAAACTTTTTACAGACGTTCAATGTGCGCACCACGTGTTACACGGCACACATCCAAATGATTGTCCATATTTTAAAAAACGCGACCCAGCACAGCTTTGTCGATGGTTGCCAAGGCTTAAATTATTTGAGCCTTCAGATGATCCACCTCTCTTGGAAGGGGAGGTGCGTGTACTCGTATAGAAAACTATCTTTAGTATTTTCGTTCGGCCAGTTGGACGCAACTGACGATAATATTCGAAGAAATAGTGCAGCCCTTCGGAAATGTTGGTAGGACTGCTAATACAGTACCACATGGTCCGTCAAACAGTTTATAAAATGATCGCATTTTTTCATACATGCGTAGCATTTAAGTCACAGCTGTTACTAGCCACCAAAAGGCAACTAAAGGAAAGCTACCTTCTTTATTAACAGATACATATCCACACACAAATACCAATCCTTCCTGAACGAGTGTACACAAGGCCTTTTACATTTTTGTTTTTCTTTTTATGTAGAAGGGACACCGGCCAAGGGCAACAAAAATCCAATTAAAAAAAGCCCACCGAGATGCCGGTCCCCGAATAGGGTCCGAAGCGGTAGTCAAAAACTAAAGGATAAGTGTCTTGAAACCTCCCTCTTGAAGGATTCAAATCAGGCAGGCAGGGACATAATACCCCAAGAGGAGGAAGTCAAATGATGTGAGGTCTGGAGACTTAGGGGGCCATTGCAAGAGCACGTGATGACTAATGATATGCTTAATTCACGATCCAATACATCTAGCTCATACTGTAGTGTAACATTAACTTCATGTAAGATACTGATATTATTTGCGTTACTGGTACATTCTTCAACTATAGTTATGGGTCTATCCGTACTGACTTAACGAGGTTGACTGGAAACCGATAAAACGACACACCACTCTCCTCTTGTTTGTTGCTGCATCCAACTGCGCAACAGGTGTGAACCATACTTAGGAAGGTCGCCGGTAAATATAGACCTCTCAATGTGTATATATATATATATATATATATATATATATATATATATATATATATATATATATATATATATATATATATATATATATATATATATATATATATATATATATATATATATATATATATATATATATATATATATATATATATATATATTGCTATTTTTACAATTGTAATCCATTGGAACAGGGGCAGGAGAACAGCTTTTCTACGAGGCTCCACACGGCACTCGCCAGTTTATTCCTGACGCTGCGACAGGTGAACTTGCTTGGACTTCTCCCCTCTCCTGTCCACTTGATGCAACCCTGGAAGGCATTTGGGCTCCTGAAATGGATTTGATTGACATCAATGCTGTAGCCACAGCCTATCACCTCCCTCTTGTTGCCTCTGGCGTTGACAGTCAAGGTCTCCTCAGGTTGTTTATGTACCCATGTAAGGTTAGTGACATTTCCTACTTTATGTAGATTTTTTTTATACACTTTTTACACACACACACACACACACACACGCACACACACACACACACACACACACACACACACACACACACACACACACGCGCACGCGCGCGCTCAATCATTCCTGAGAGTCACTCTGGATGATCAACTCTCATGGAAACCCTATGTCAATGAGGTCATCATCCCTGCTACATACCGCCTGTTTCTGCTGTTACGCCTCAAATTCTTAGGCGTTCCACGTATTGAATAGTAATACCGATGCTTCTTCTGCCAGGTCTCCACATTAACCAACACAAAAAGGTATTCCTTTAATCAAAACAGTCCAAGAAAGGGCAATCGAAAATAAACTTAGATTCAAGCTACACAATCCCGCTGACCCTCGTCCTGCACCACAAAGCCCTACGCGCCTTTCACATGGGTCATTTCGCACCCCTGAGGCTAGTGAATGACGATTTTGCAGCACCACTCAGGAGCGTTGGTAGACGTGCTAACGCAAACTTTAAGCTCTACTTAAGGGAAAGATGAACTGAGGCTGGTGTTGGCACAGCTACAGTCGTGCCACTTACGTGTTATTAAAAGTAGTCCAGCTAGAGCTACGTGTGAAGACTTCAATGGGGAATTTGGAAAGCTAAGCCACGCAGTGCAGTCGCTTAATCTAAAATCATATCATTGTAATTTTTATGTGCATACAAATGCATTCAGCATTTACCAGTATAATCTTTTTATACGAATTTCTACCTATTTTTTTTCTTTATTTTGCCTTGATAATTTCAAGAGAAAATAATAAAACTTTAGATATCACTGTTTATCAAAAAATGCACATTACAAGTCTATAAACTATTTGATTTACAGACCCAAAAGTATAAGAAGCACGCTGGTACTACTTAATATGACAAACCATACTCAGTGACTTCGTGATTAATGGATATGGTAATTTTATGCAGCGATTTTCTCAACTCACTTCTGAAGCGATTGTCATGATGAGAGTGGTAGGCCTTTCAAACCAAAACAAACTTCTCTCAGATGTCACAAGGATTTTCGGCCATGCCGTCAGCGTATTGTGTACCTCTTTGTTCAAACATTGATATTGGTTATAAATTTCCTAACGATGCTGAACTGGCGAAGCGGTGGATAGTTGCTGTTAGGAGAGACAAGTGCCGTCCAGCAGCCAACCGAGTGTGTCACAGGCACTTCACGATATGTTAAAGCTTCTATAGGCCATGCCAAGGTCTCAGTTAGGTCGTGTAGTCACATCCGCAATTGCCTTGCAGTACATGTGGTGTGTTTTGGTATGATCTGCCGTGACCATTCTCGCCAAGTCACTCGAGTGGTCGATTTTCAAATTTAAAAAAATGTTGTTTCCATATACTACTGAGTTGTTTTGTGTCATCTGGTATTTTCAATAGCATAAACATGTTGCATATGATTTATGATGTTTATATTAATACGTTTCATATGTTTAGTGTACCTGCTTTAAAAAAATAATAATAATATTCTATACGCACCAGAAAAACTGCATTATTTGTTTTCATGGATACAGTACAGTTCTACCTTTGTTACTGCTCATGCAGAACGGTGTAACTTTTTTTTAACATGTTAAATACATTCATATGTATGTAGGATGGCTCTACAAAAAAAAAAAAAATGAAATTGCTTATAAGGTAAGCTACCAGCTAGTTGCTGCCACTTCTCAGAAATTCTTCACTGAATGCCAGGAATTGTCTTGAGCAGTGTTATTTATTTACTTATTTTTATTTTATTTATTTATTTATTTTATCGCAGCGAAGGAAACAACTCACGTGCATTTGCATCACTACTTATTATAGTTGTTGCTGCGTGTGAAAGCCCTTATTTTTTCTTCAGTATTTTAGAACAGTGGTGCAGAGAATCGCTGGAATGTGGATCCGCCTGAAAAGGTTTTACAAAAACTTTTTTCTCAGCCTTTTAAATTCACCTAAGGCATACAGACCTTCCTTCTCCCCCTGACTCCGTCCCCTCGCGCTCCAACAGTTAAGTGAACTTTCTTGCCTTACCCAGAGCCACGACGGGTAGATACAAATGCAGCCCAGTTTTCTCCATTTTATTCTCAACCATCCCCGTATACCTGCAACATTCGGCCGCCATTTACCTACCACTCTACACTCAAGCACCGCACCACACCTGCTGACTCCATCCACAAACCACTCACCTTCATACTCCTTTTACTAATGAGTCTTATAAAGTACAAAATTTCATCTATGAAAAATGTCCAATCTTTTTTCCCACTTTTACTTGACATAGCTAAAACTGAAGCACACTCATGTAAATATATACATTCTATACCGCTTGGCTGTATTTTCCCCCCATAAATCGATTATAATTTTCATAGTAATAATAATAATAATAATAATAATAATAATAATAATAATAATAATAATAATAATAATAATAATAATAATTATTATTATTATTATTATTATTATTATTATTGTTATTATTATTTTTATTATTATTATTATTATTATTATTATTATTAATATTATTATTATCACACACAAAGAGCTTAGATTATATATATATATATATATATATATATATATATATATATATATATATATATATATATATATATATATATATATATATATATATATATATATATATATATATATATATATATATATATATATATATATATATATATATATATATATATATATATATATATATATATATATATATATATATATATATATATATATATATATATATATATATATATATATATATATATATATATATATATATATATATATATATATATATATATATATATATATATATATATATATATATATATATATATATATATATATATATATATGAACCCAGACAGTAAGTTTTCTTTGAGGCAGACGTTGTTAAAAGCTATGGCACATTCTGCATTATTCATTTTCTTGTGGGAGTTTTCTATTTTTCGTATAGTCTTCCGGAGGTGTTCAGGAAGTTTGCTAAGTATTTGTTCATATGGCGACGTTTTTGGATCTTCCTAGATCCATCTTCAGGCTGGGTCTGGTCGGCGTTTAACTGTTTAACAGTTTATTAAGAAAGGTAATATACAAGAAGTGAGTGTAGGCATCTTATACATGTGTACAATATTGCATACATACATATCACACGTAATTTGAACAGAATTTGTATGTACACTCAATGTGGAAGGAAAAGGTATGAAAAAACACAAATACAGTAGAAAGGTAAAAGTTACCGGACGTCCGGGCTGCTATTTTAAGAGGTTAAAGTCAAGTATAGTATAGTATGGTGTGAAGAGTCTTTGTTCGTGTAGGTTGATAGTGTTAACATATCTATTCTAAATTCATATATTAATACATTATAATTAAATAAATCAGTCCACATATCGCTAGCTGTTCACTCTGTATATTTAATTTTCTATGTTACATTACATAAATTGCATTGAATTTCACTGTTTTGATATTATATTTTCACTGCATTTGATATTAGGTGTATCTGGGAGTGGGGAATGGTTCTTTTTCTATTGTCCAGAGGCTCCTAGGGAACCAATGATTCTGACGATCGGGAGCCGATTCGTTTAGTTCCTGCAAGGCCCGGAATTGCTCCCAATCCTCTTCATCCATCTTCCTCCAGACTCGTTCCGCCATCTCCAGTAGCTTAACGTTGATGGCTGATATGGAGGCCTTGTTGTGGAGGTCCTCAGCTATTGTAAAATCGTCCCATCTTATGTTGTAGACGAACCGGAGAGCATCATTTTGCACCTTCTGGAGGCGGCTCACAGATTTCCGGCTCAACGCGTGTGTAGTTAGTTTTTTGCTTTGCTTTGCTTGTAGAAAGATTGAAAATATTGAAGAGTTTGCACAGAAGTAAAAGAAAGGAAATTGAACGAAAGTAGTAGATTAAAGATTGTGGGCAGACCACGTTGCTATTTTGAAATGAAGTTTTGTGGTGTATGTGTATGTGCCGAGCAAATGTGTGTAGGTACCTGGTGAGCGGGCTGGTTTTATACCGTCTTGGCGGGTCACAGGGACGGGAGAGGGCGGAGCCGAGCGCGGTGCTTGGCTCGCCTGTGTCAGTCAACTCGTGACTCGCTGAGCTCCTTTGTCTTGCTGTGGGAAGTACTTGGAAGTTATCTGCTTGCCTGTTGATTGTAGGTATCTTTGTTGTTGTGTATATTGCTTCTAGGAAGAGGAACGTCGATAGTCACTTTTCCTATCAAGTACTGTTGTTTTACTTTCCAAATATTGACGAGTGAGGCTTCAGTTATGCTTGGCAGCGTAGTGGTCTTTGATAACGTCGTTGGATAGGTGGCAGGTGAGATGCCGAGATAATGAGCTCCTCGTCATTCCAGTGTAAGAATACATTCCTCCTTGTTGATTAAGAAGAAGGCAGCTATTTTGTCTGCGCGACGTATAAAGATTTTCTTGTTTTCCCGTAGTTGTTTGGCGGCCATGGCGTGATCTCTGCTGACGATCTTGCGGTAATGAGACACACGGGATTTGGTAGACTCGGCGAGGAGGGATGCTTGTAGGTCAGGTGACGTTTTAATTTTTCCATCTTTCTCTAGGCGTTGTTTATCGTCTATAAGGTCAAATACTCAGCAAACTTCCTGAACACCTCCTGAACACTATACAAAAAATAGAAAACACCCACAAGAAAATAAATAATGAAGAATGTGCCACATATATACTCGTATATATATATATATATATATATATATATATATATATATATATATATATATATATATATATATATATATATATATATATATATATATATATATATATATATATATATATATATATATATATATATATATATATATATATATATATATATATATATATATATATATATATATATATATATATATATATATATATATATATATATATATATATATATATATATATATATATATTGAAGAGAGAGAGAGAGAGAGAGAGAGAGAGAGAGAGAGAGAGAGAGAGAGAGAGAGAGAGAGAGAGAGAGAGAGAGAGAGAGTCACTAAATATTTCACTAGTCACCTCCTTCCACCATTTTGACAGGGACGCTTCAAGAAGCACCGTCAGTACCGGGGCCACAGTGCACATGTTACCAATGTCAAATGGTCTTATGATGACTCAGTTTTGGTTACAACGGGTGGCAGAGACAAGGCAGTGGTAATATGGCAGCTGGCAACAGATGGGGGCAATGACACCCTTCCCTCTCTTACTACTGGTGTCTTTCTCAGTGACGTACCAGAGGAAGGTAAATGGCAGTTTCACAACTGTTGAAGATATAATGTTTTTAGGGGAAAAGTTGGAGGGACTCGTTAATGATTGCATGTTCATAGAAAGAAGGCTTTCTAACTAATTAATATTTTATGCACGCTGAACCGTTTCCTTTTACGGAACATCAGAGGAAAACAAAATATTTCCTTGGCCTCCGCCAGCACATGGTCAGCCGATGTAGGTTTCAAGGCACTTACCTCCAAATTTGATGATACTTTTCACATTTTTTTGAGACTGCCACCTTTTTCCCCCTTTGCCTGTGCCTATCTTGCACAAAAAGAAAATCCTATTAACAGATATTTTTTTTTCTTTTTCTAGAGTTAACACTAATGGACATACAAGCTGCCGGTCTTGAGAATGAAGATATTCCTGGAAGTACCCTTTGTCATGCAAATGCCATTAATATGAACGCTCTAGAGAGCGTATCCAGTCGTACTCCTGGAAGAATCAAGCTGCCACAGCTACGCACCATGAATACCGCCTTGAGGCTGCGGGCTCTCCCCACCTTCACTGCAGATGACAAAACCATTTTCTACTGCAGTGGTTCAGTTATCGGTTGCCTCTCTTTCACTGAAGGTAATAATAATAATAATAATAATAATAATAATAATAATAATAATAAATAATAATAATAATAATAATAATAATAAATAACACTAGACATACTGTAACATTTTTCTCGTAGCATACTATAATCAGTCATAACCGCCTTTAATCTCTTTATGTGTCACCTGCCCGTATATTTCATTATGACTACAGATATATTCTTTTGACAATTTTTTTTTTGTTCTTTTTCTGCCCCATTTTCTCTTACAA
>NC_087179.1:1709444-1719444 GCF_035594125.1 Scylla paramamosain
CAAATAAATTTGAAGAACAAGAAAACTATGCACAGGTCCATTCTTTATATATTACAGTATCTATAGAATATGGTACATATCTCTATCTGGAGAGATATAACATTATAGAGAGCAGGGGTTCTTGAGTGACTGACTGCAAGTTCACACCTTATGCCTCATCTGTGTTTGTGTGTGTGTGTGTGTGTGTGTGTGTGTGTGTGTGTGTGTGTGTGTGTGTGTGTGTGTGTGTGTGCTTTCCTGCCATCCTACCAACCAATCATGGTATACAGAAGGTGGAGTTTCCTAAACATGAAATCCTAGAGGCGGAACATCCCCGCTCAGCTTAGCGTGAAGGCAGTAGAAAGTAGAATTCAACATAAGCAAGTGTTGGCTATATTATCATGGCTTCGTTTTTTGTTGTTCGTAAGAAGGAAAATGCCCATTCTTTAGCCCACTTTGTTTTCTTTAATCCTTTATTGGTGGGTCTCTAAGTGGCACAAAGTCGTGCAAGGATGTGGCTCACCACAAACATGGTGGTGGACCGAATAAAAATGTTTGACGTACAACACCTTACATGTTATCGAGAGACATGTTATCAAGAGTTAAAGGTATATCATCTTAAAACTGAAAAAAAAAAAAATCTCCCAGTCCACGAGTACGTTTGTGGTGAGGCACTTCCCTCCATTCCTCATCGCGCCATTTCTTTTTCAACGCACTCGGTCTTTTCATTGGCATCAGTTATACGACTTATTTTCCTATTTGTTTAACCGTTCGTGTGAAACTCGAAGACACATACTATATTGTCATGGCTTGTACATTTTCCAGGCATCACACATCAACAAAATGGTTGTGTTTGTTTAAAACAAACACAGTTTATGTTTGTTTAAAACAAACACAACCATTTTGTTAGCCGAAGCAAGGAGCGATCGCAAAGGATAGCTCTTCTTTATGTCAATATATCAAACATTGAATCCGTTATACTGTGCTTTGAAAAAAACATATGACGGGCTAACCTAAGTTCCCATGTAGTTATTTTCTCCCGGCCGATTTTTTTTTTTTTTTTCAGATTGAAAAGCGAGTAACCAGTTTATGCAATGTGATTCTCACGGCGGTGGGGCTTCTAAAGTCGTGCTGTGCTGACTGTGTATTGAACTCTTTCCATCAGAAAATTTTATAAAAGAATGAGGGTGGACATATTTGTTGATAACATTGCTTCTGAGATGGTATAACATGAAACAGTTTGGTTAAAGGACATGGAAAGGAGAAAAGTTAAGTGTTGCGGCCATTTTTCCACCATCTCACGAGCCTCTTTCCACAACCAAGACTCCAGTACGCCAGTATCGAAACACTTCCTTCCCACTCAATCGAAGCGAAACATAGCAGCTGTCACTGTCCTAGCCAAGAAGATCTATACTTAATTAACCTTTCTCGGTCATGGCCTATGAACCTATAAGAAGGAAGTAGTGATGCGGGTCAAAATTTGGAGGAAAGCGGCGGTGCTGCCACCTGGCGATAACGAGTACATTCAAAGAAAAGATTTTCAGGGTGTCTTAGATACTTCTCCACCACCTCCCTATTTATCTAAAAACGAATTTTATCGTAAGGTAAATGAATACAGCCATATATTTTGTTTTATTTCATTATGGATTATAAACTCAAATATTTTATAGCCTATATGTTAGGCATCTGCATAAAAAAAAAAAAAAATAGTAACAAAATTAATAGTGATTAATTATAGTAATGATGAAAAATAGTAATGACAATAATGAAAATAATACATAACACTAATAAAACAATATAATAATAATAGTAATAACAATAATAATAATAATAATAATAATAATAATAATAATAATAATAATAATAATAATAATAATAATAAAGTATTTACAAGGAACTCGTGCCTCGCAGTGATTAGGAGGCAAAAGTATAAAAAATTAGCAACCACCAAAAGGCGAGTAAGTATTAAATCTAAAGTGTCCCCTGACAAAAGATGTTTGCAAATTTCCACGAGCGATATTAAATCTTTGACAAGTGAACATTCTTAATAATAATGTTCTTTAATAATAAATCTTCAATAATAATGTTCTTAATGATGTTCAATGTGACTTCACCTAACGCTGTTAGTGTTAGGCGAGTCACACAGCTTACAGGAAAGGTAAGATTTTCGTCACCTTGACCACTTGCCACACTCGCCGGTATCCCACCCTGAGACAGGCACACACAACGTTGTGTCGGTGAATCATGAGTCCTTCGCGGCGGTACCTAGGTGGCTGAGGAAGCAAGTGTTCGTAATGCTGGATGGACATACTGGTGGCCTTCTCTGCATCAAAAGGGTGGCGGGTGGGAGAGCGGGCAGCTTGGCGAAAGGGAGACAGCAGTGACACTAGCAGCTGGCAGGTCCAGGTCACAGGCAGCCCTAGCGAGGCGGTAAGCTTTATCACTAGCCAGGAGTCCGATGAGTGAAGGAATCCACAAGAATAAGTGAGCTCTCGTGACCCGTGGCAAGGTGGCGAAAAATTTGTGTGACCAGGTGTTGGTATGCAGGTCTGGGAGAGGAGAGGACACGGAGAACTGATTGAGTCACAGATAGTTAAGCCGTTGCTTCTGGTCCGCGTCAACAAACCGAGTTCAGGAGTCCATGTGGCTCACGTGAAACTTGAAGAATTCGGGAGTCGACGTTCCGCCCAACCCGATTACGGAACTCCAGACTTGCGAAGAACACGGAGTAAATAGCACTGCCATCCTCCTGAAGGGAGCCGTCGATGCAGAGGTGGTGAGCCACACCGAGATACGAGGACGGTCTGGCGATGGTTTCCATTGTTCTTTGTTCATGGAAATGAGGCAGATCGGTCGTGGAGGCTGAAGTGTAGGAGACTTCCGGCACGAGAATTCGCCAAGGTAGGGGGCCGCGGTCCACATCCTCCGCCACGACGGTGATGTTGAGCCTCTGAATATTCGCGCAGACAGTGCTGACTAGTGTGTGGTCGCCACTACGAAGCAGAGGACGAAGCACAGTTACATCTAGTGAAGTCCTGATATCAAGCGAGGGCGATGTAGACCTTTGATGCTAAAGTAAGTAACAGTGGAGTATATTCTGTCAACAAGTGGTGGAAGCTGGAGTTCATGTTGCATATTGACACTCCTGGTGAAGACGGGGCACTCCGTAAGGGGATAATCGTGATAGTGTTTCACTGCACAGCAGATGACCACATCACTAAAGAGCTGTAGAAAAGCGTATTGGGGCAATTCTAAATAAAACCAGGCCAGATAACAGGGATTTATGCCATCCCTATGCTAGCAATAACTGGTACTCAATGTCTGGTTTGGGAGAGGCAATTCAATGCCTCAGAACCAAAGCCAGCTCGAAGTACGCTTGGTGCCTTCGAAAAGTGCTGACAGCAGAAATATTGGCAGATTGACCGCACTCACAGTACATGAACATATTCATGATCATAGCTCCCTAATTACATAAATAAGGCAAGGGAAAAACTACTTATAACTGAGAATAATACATGCCAAAATACATTATAGAAAGGCTAACTATGAAGACTACTTTGTATGATGTTGATGCTACTGATTATTTATCGATGGCAATAAATGGATTATGGAAAGTTTCATGGTGTGTGACGTAGGGTGGCGTGATCAAGTGAGCCTCACCCTTGTTCGCTAACACTCACATATTTACATGCATTTATGCTGATAACTTGAAAAATATTTATAGTACAATGCACATTATTATGTGACACCTTTACAATACTGCTAATCTCTCTTCAGTAAAAGGAACTGCAGGATTTTTAAAGCTTTGGAGATTTAGCGCTCATTTGTGCAACACATTGTAACGATTGCATGACTTATTGTGTAAAATTTACATCTTAAACTGTCTCAACAGAAAACTCCCCGTGTTATCGTGGCCCCATTCAATATAACTTAGTATAAGTATGTATGCTAATATATTAGTAATAATTTTCACAAAAAAAAAAAAAAAAAATAAGGCGAGTATAAGTCACAAGGGAATCAATATATGAGGATAAGAGAAGGTATCAAATATGTGAGAATAGTAGCCTTGGAAAAGTGTAAGGAAGAACAACACAAGTCAGTTTGTGTTCCTTTAAAGGATAACAGAAAGAAAAATAACAGAAAGAAGAAATGCATAAGCTCTCAAAAGAAAACATCTTTAAGGAAAATATGTACGATGAAATCAGAATTTCGAGTAACTGCAAGGGGAACGAGGAAATGAGTCTAAAGAGGTACAGTAATTGATAAAAGCATTTATAACAATAACAAAAATGTTTAGAATTACACAAAAAAATAACGTAATCAGCAAGTTAAAATAATGCTAAAAAAAAATGATATCTGCCATTTATCTTGTACACGTACATTATACAGTACGCATCCGTCTATAGCTGTGTTCCCAACCTGTACCATCTTTACTCAACGCTGTGTACATGGTTTCCTACACCAAGATGTTCAAATAGTAAGAAGTCCTCCTCCAGTCAAGAAGTTAGGATGAGGATCCCCACAGTGTGTAGCTCTTGGTGGTGTCATCTGTAATATTATCACCTTAGCCAGAAAAAAAAAAAAATCTTTAATTCCACTCTGTAAATAATATCAAGCAATATGAAACATATTTTTTTTCCATTGACTGGGACCTATAACTGGCCAATAATAGTATGTATGACAGTAATAAATAGTAATCAAACAAATGGTAGATATGTTCTGCTTGAGAAATGCAGACATCATTTAGTACCAAACATAACGACTCTTTATTAAATATGTTTGCAGTCCTCTATTCTTGCTGCAATGCAACACATCGTAGAAATTACAGTGACTATGGGCCAGTATGTTGAAATGAATGTGTTTTTCAATAATGGGACATCCAAGACCTCAAGGCACAAGGCAGTATCCACGTAAGTTATGCATTTAATAATGAAAAAAATGTAATGGTGATATGATAAAAGAAAATAAATAAATAAATAAAAAATTGGCAGGGCACCGGCCAAAAGAAGCAAAATTAGGAAAAAAAAAAGTTCCACTGAGGTGCCAGCCAGAATCGAATGTTAAAATTGCAGGACAAATGTCTTGGAATACAGAAGCCGACATGGAGTTCTAGAGTTTACCAGAAGAGAGGATGAGTGATTAAGAATATTGTTAAACTCTTCCATTAGAGAGGTGAACAGAAGAGGTGTGAGAGAAAGTAAAAAGTTTTGTACATAAGTACCGCGGGAAGAGGGGAGTCGTGCAGTAAGCAGGATCAGAAGAGCAGTTATCGTGAAAAAAGCGCTAAAAAATAGAAAGAGATGCACGTTGGGGCGATGAGAGAGAGAGGCTGGAAACAGTCAGTTAGAGGAGAGATGATTAAACGAAAAGCCTTTGATTTCACTGTGTCTATGAGTAGAACCTTCCCCATACATATGAGGTATATTCTATACGGCATACATAGACGGATAAGCTCCCTGTACAGAGTTAGCATCCCAGAGTGGGAAGATGAAAGGGAAGAAAAACTGGCGGAGACGGCTCTGAACGCTTAACTTCATAGATGCTGTTTTAGCTAAGGATGATATATGAAGTTTCCTGTTTAGATTATAAATAAAGAACAAACCGAGGATTTTCACTGTAGAAGTGGGAGACAAATGAGTATCATTGATTGATTGATTGATTGATTTAAGTTATGATGCCGCAAAATCGCGGTCATATGGCGCCATTACAAAACTTAAAAACACCAAAGAATACGATTTAAAATAGTGATATTTAAAAACAAAATTATAGGTATGGTGAAAATGTTAAAAGACCACTAAAAAGTAAACATAAAAAAGAAATGGGATGAAACATGAAAACCTTAAGTGCTGAAAATGAAAGGATTGATATTTTAATGTATTATTGAATTTAATTAAATTTAATTTAAAGTGATGGGGTACTGACCCCACTGACCCAGACCAGTGTGTCTAGTGTAATTTGTTTCGTACCCAGGACACTGACCCTACTGACCCATATATCTGGCGTTGCTCGTTACGTGTCCAAGATACTGACCCCACTGACCCAGATATCTGGTGTTGCTCGTTACTTGCCCAAGACACTGACCCAGGCCCCAAGACCCAGCGTTGTTCGTTACTTCTCTTCCTCATTTGCCTCCGTGTTCTTCCCATAGTAAGGATAAACTTCTGCCCAATACTATATTACTGATAAAATAAATAAAAGAAGAGATAAAAGGTAATTTATGATTTGTTTAAAAGATCAGCCTTCTACACAAATATAAAAACCTCATGTGACTTGGAGAGAGTCCCCTCTTCAAGTATCAGCGACATCTGGAAAGTCCCATCCTCATCGCGACAACGGAAAAAGATATCGCTCCCGCAGCTCCACTAGACTGGGACTTTCCACTAGAGAGTGTCGTACTGTAATGGGAACTAAGCAGTCATCACAAAATGGTTTGGTTTCCCGGGACATGAGATAACCATGAATGAGGTGTGTGTGACACATCCGGAGACGGGGCAGTGCAGTCTCTGAGCGGCTCTCCTGCACAAGGACATACGTCCATGAACGGAAAGTTACAGAACTTACCTCACCCATCTGAGTGGTGGCAACAACATCTTCCCATTTGTCCTGACAACTGGCAAGAACTGCCACCCTTATACTGGAGTGAAAATCATGAAAGAAAATGTGGGTGGAAGGAGCAATACTTCTAAAATTTCCTCCCATTTTAATTTGTACCTAATTTCACAATGGTCACTGTTACCTAGCTGCCTTCCACCCTTTATCTGCATGACTGCTTCCTCCCTGTTAGTTAGAATTAAATGTAGAATATTATTCCTTCTTGTGGGTTCTTAGATTACCTGTAAAAAAAAAAAAATCCTGAATTACCTTAAGAAAAATTTTTGCTTCACTGTTATCCACCATCAGGCTTCAGTCGATTTTCCTAAAATTAAAATCTACCACACATACCTGTTTGTACCTGCCCGCTCTATTTATTTCCTTCTATAGTAAGATGTTAATTTCCTTTGCATTGTTCAGTGGCCTGTACACTACTCCTAGTACTACTGACTGTGATCCTTCCTTAATATATCGCTTCCGTTTTGCGGTTTTAATTCTACTATCAATACAACATTGTAATGTTTCTAACGTACAGCGCGACGCCTCCTCCTTTCCACTTTTCCCTGTCTTTATAGAATAGTGTATAACCATCTATCTTAACCTCTGAATTAAATACCTTTCCTGACATATCTAACCAAGTTTCTGTTAAAGCAATGATATCTAGGCTCTATACACACGCCATTCCTCCTAAGTCTATTTTATTCAAAATGCTTTTACAATTTGTGTAGTAAACACTCAAGTTATTCCTCACCTTCTCTGAGCTAGTTACCTTCCTAGATTTAACTAATTTGTCCTTCATTCCGTCCTCACAACCCCTTCCTCCCTCCTGACTAACCAAAAAAGCACTGGAGTGGAGTTACCTGCCGTTCGAGTGCTCCGGCCAAAACCCGAACACTCTGGCGTGATAAATGCACTCCATCCCTGGCATACAAGGTGCCCCAACCATAGAAGAGGTCCCAGTTGTCGATGAACGTCCATCTATTACTCTTACAATGATTTATCTGCCTGCGGTTCACTGTAATAACCCTGTAATAACACTGTAATAGTAATAGTAATAATACAATAGATAAGATTAGAAAAAAGGGAGGAATCCCTATAGTACGTGGTGCCTTGCCGAGGAGTTGAGTTGGTGCTGAGTGTCTGTCCAGGGCTATTACAGTGAATCGCAGGCAGATAAATCAGATAGAGGAAAGGAGTTGATAAGACGAAAAGCTTTTCATTCTACCCTGTCTAAAAGAGTGGTACGAGTGGAACGCTGTAAGTAGTGAACTCTAAGAAGAGACAAAGGTCATTTTTAGTCATCTGACCATTTTGCACTCAACTTCCAAACTCTAAATATGTTACAGCATCGTGGGGGTAATCGGCAGCACGAACCTGACCGAACATGTGATCTACATTACCAAGCTGTGCTATAAGAGTCAACATAACGGAAAGATCACTGAAAGGAATTATGAGTCTGTGATGTTCTAAAGTGCACATAAAATCACTGCAAAATTTATCATAATCATTCTGAAGTGTGAAAGGGCTGAAAGAGTCCGCTGATATCATCGCAAAAGCATGAGAACCAGACATCAGTTGAGAACGGACTAAATACATCTTGTCTGCACCTATAGTAATGTTGCTGTTAGGCACTAAAATCCTCAAATTGCTGCAGATATAACAATGTAGTGTACTCTGGGACCTCGCCCTCAAACATTTTAATGAGAGGATCCTGATGAAAGAAAACTTAAGAGACACAACCAAACTGTACAGGGGGCTTGCTGTAGGAGTGATTTGCGGTAAAGGCTTCCAGGAGCAAGGTATGTACAGCTGCAGTGGCAGGCAGCAAGGTAGAAAAAGGCAGGCACAGGGTTAAAGGCACTGCTGACAAGGGCCGTATGTACACAGGCTCAGCTTTATCATTATTATTTTTTTTTCAAAATAGTCCAGTATATTTATGATATTGCAGCATATTTCGACGCACAGACTCAAATGGGTCATGATCGTATAAGAGTAATAGAAGTGTAGTAATGAGGATATCTATCGATATAACTTTTAACAGTTTCGAATGTGGGTGATAACACTATGTAACAATATTTCGCTTTTGTCTTGTCCTTGGCTCCAAACCATAATTATCCAGTTATTTCCATCTAAACCAAATAGAAAAAAAAAAAAAAATGGTATTTTGATCCTAAAACTTTACTTTTGTGGTTAGAAGAGTGAATTTACATTTTTTCATTATTTCATTATAGTATGGGTTACTATTGGATTGAATGTCAGGTAAAGACCTTTGCAAAATCTAATTGCTTTTGAAATCTTGCAAATAAGTTAAAACAATGAAAGAAAGAATATAAAATGTTCTAGAGATTTTCAACTCTAGTAAGATCATTCTTGAACTGACCAGGTCTAGCAAGAAATTTCTCATATTTAGAAGAATTTGCTTATATTTCTGAAATCTCCTCAAATCTTCCAGAATGTTCTACCAGATACTTTTAAAAGTTTCTAGAACATTTTAGAACATTCTATTCAATGTAAACATTTCCAGAATATTCTAGAACTTTCTAGAATACACTAGAAATATGTAGAAGAATATTCTAGAGTACTGCTTGGAAATATAAAAGTAAGTGCTTGCAGACCACCAATCTGCTTTGGCTGCCTGAAAAGGCACATCACAAAAAGTGACATGGCATTAAGAAGCTGCAATCATTTACCAGATTCTACATCTTGTTTCTATCTCTTTCCGGGTGTATCTTTTGGTATATTACCTCTTCGTATTCATTCCATTCTATTCCTGGCATTTCAACCTTCCTTCATGCTCATCACATGTCCAGATCATTCTGTCCACTTCCTCCAATATTGGCCTTACAACCTAATCTGTGCACTTTTTTTTTCACTCTCTTTAGTAATATTCCAATTATGCTTAGTACTGACATACTATATATTTTTTTTTCCTAAGGGTTTCAGCACCATACAATAGTATCGGCTTTAATATTGTGTTGAAGATTATTATCTTACATTTTATGGGCACCTGAACGCCTGACAGATCCTCCTAAAATTGCTGAATGTGACAGAGCAAATTATGTGTTGTACAGTGCATGAAAACCCAGTTCTTCCATCTTTCATAATTCGTCACTATCTTCCAGACAGTTATCCACTTTTCTTCAGTTACGTCCAGTTAACCCCCTCTCCTGCATTCAACATCCTCGATCAGTCCTTTATTAAATACCTAAACCGGAAATTTTATATCGTTCAAACAAATTCACTGAAGTTAGGCATTCTGAGCCGTCTCCGTCAGGTTTTTTTTTTTTTTTTATCCTCCCCAACTGGTAACTGTTTCACGTATCGCGGCACTATAATGGTGCCAATTAACAGTGATCTCTGCAGTTTCATGCAATATTTACCATAGAGAGAACGCTCCAGATAGCCACTCTATATATTCCAAATATTGTAA
>NC_087179.1:1721944-1746944 GCF_035594125.1 Scylla paramamosain
AGTTAAAGTGTATGGAAAGCATGGCAAGTACAGTGAAGCTACCTTGTTGTTCTACTCTGGGGCAGATCGATCCTATGTGTCGAGTGAATTTTGTAAGGAAGGTTAGGCCTACATGGGTATCTTCTGAACAGATGTCCTATTCTGCCTTTGGGGGAAGTAAAAGTTCTAGATCTACCCAGTGTAGTATTTATGACCTGAATTTAGTGAGTGTTAATAATGAAGTTGTGTGTTTACTTGCAGCTGAAGTGCCCACAATATGTGCTCCATTATTACGTCCTTGTGTTCCAGCTGAAACCCTACTGCCCTTTAAGTCTGTGCAGTTAGTAGATGAGTATGAGCGGGACAGGAATGTAAATGTTGACATTTTGATAGGACTTGATGCCTATTGGAAATTCGTAATCCCCAACAAGAATTTGCAGGTTGAGGGACTAGTGGCTCAAGAGACGGTGTTTGGTTGGATCCTGTCTTGGATTTGTGCTTTGGCATCCAAGGGAAGTGTTAAGTTGTCTCAGATGTTATGCATTAACAATTTCAATGAGAATGAGTTACATAAGTTTTGGGATTTAGAGTCAGTGGGAATTTGTAACAAGGAAGTACACCCTGATGTTAGCAACCATCCTGTGTTAAAATCCTTTTCAGAGACAGTTAAGTTTAAGGATGATAGATATGAGGCTGCTCTTCCCTGGAAATCAGAGCATAAGTGTAGCCTCCAAAATAATGAAAGGCTTGCAAGAAAAGGTTGTTTGATGCATATATTTAAATCCAATCCTAAACTTCAGGAGGATTATGATGCCGTATTTGAGGGTTACAAACGGGAAGGCATCACTGAGATGAACCGCCCATAGCCCCACATTCTACCTTCCTCATCATCCTGTCGTCTGGGAAGTCAGCACCACAAGTAAAGTAAGACCAGTCTTTGACGCATCTGCTGTGAACTATAATGGAGTCTCATTAAATCACTGTCTTGAGGTGGGTCCCCCTCTTAACCCACAGTTGGTAGAGGTACTTATGAGGCTCAGAAGGTGGAAGGTTGCCTTAACTGGTGATATAACTAAAGCTTTCCTCCAGATTAATGTAAGGAAAGAAGACAGGGACGTGCATAGATTTCTTTGGAACTACTCGTATAATGGTAACATTCAGATAATGAGATTTACTAGAGTTCCATTTGGCAATAAAAGTAGTCCATTTCTGTTGAACGCAACTGTTAAGCATCATCTTAAAAGCTTTCCTGATTCTGAAGCTATTGCAGAGCTAAAAGATAACCCATATGTGGATGACTGGTTGTCAGTACCTGACAGTGCAGAGGAAGCCTTTGCTAAGTTTGATGAGGCACGGTCAGTTCTATCCAAGGCCAGTATGACACTTTCAAAGTGGAGCTCGAACTGCAATGCCTTAACACACAGATTTAATGACTACTTAGAGCCCAGCAAGCATGCAGAGACAAAGATTCTTGGTTTACAGTGGTGTTTGACTAGAGATAGTTTTTCATTTGATTGTTTAGAATTGAAGGATCTTGAGGTAGCATCCACAAAGAGAGCAGTTCTCAGTGTCATCAGTAAATTATTTGATCCTCTTAGCCTTCTATGCCCAGTAATCATGATGGCAAAAATTATGTTCCAAGATATTTGGAGACTTGGACATTCTTGGGATGAGATCTTGCCTACAGAATTGCAATACCGGTTTCAGAAGTGGGTTCAAAATATAAAAATTCTTAACACATGGCAATTTAATCGTTGTTACTTTCCAGAACTTGTATGGAACAAGCTACAAAATGTAGAACTGCATGCCTTTGGAGATGCTTCCGAGAAGGGGTATGGTGCCTGTGTATACTTGAGACTTCCTGATAATGACGGGTCATTTAAGGTAATCTTAGTTCTAGCCAAAGGAAGGGTAGCACATATCAAGAAATTGTCGATACCGACGTTGGAATTAATGGGTGCTCTTCTGTGTGCTAGGCTATCTGTATTTGTGAAGACTTCCCTACACTTAATTGATGCACTGCTTAATTGATGTACTGCTGGACTGATTCTAAAGTAGCATTGTCATGGATAAAGAGAAACCTTAATAGCATTGTCATGGATAAAGGGAGACCTTAATAGATGGAAGACTTTTGTAGGGAATAGAGTAACTGAGATTCAGAGTTTAATCCCCCCAGTTCAGTGGAAGCATATTTCTGGTAAAGATAATCAGCAGACCTTATTTCCAGAGGTGCCTTTGCTGAAGACTTAATTTCCTGTACCTCGTGGCTGAATGGTCCTGCTTGGCTCTCAATATTAAGATCTTGTTGCTTAATTGTCGGATTAAGAAAGCTTGCTAGGATAGTCTGTAGAGAATGTATGATTTGTCGTAGACATCACTCACAAGCTTGCGGTCAGCCTGTAGCTCCTCTCCCAGGACTAAGAATTAACTCTGCTCCTCCTTTCACTGTGACAGGTGTAGATTATGCTGGACCACTGTTTTGTGTTGATTTTCCATGCAAGAAGCTGTACATTTTGTTATTCACTCGTGGAGTTGTCCGTGCAGTACACTTAGAGTTGACTAACTCTATGCCTTATGATGATTGCTTACTTGCCTTTCGTAGGTTTTATATCAGAAGAGGCCTTCCATCAGTCATTTACTCTGACAATGCCAAGACTTTTATTAGTATGTCTAAACAAATGCACCAGTTCTTTGGCACCCTTACTCCCCAGTGAAAGTTTGTTGTACCCCATGCTCCATGGTGGGGAGGTTGGTGGGAAAGATTAGTCCGATCTGTTAAATTAGCTCTGAGAAATGTTCTTGGTATAAAACGTTTAACAGGCGAAACCGATGTTTGGGTTCACCGCTGTTATTAGACTCAGTACACCAGGAGACTCGAGCTGCTTGATAGCCCCCATGTGTTGCTTCACCTCGCGAGTTATTTTCACCGGTTTCTTCTCCTATGGGACTTTTGTAGGAGGAACATAAGGCATTGCTTATTATTGTTTTATTTATTTATTTATTTTTTTTATTTTGCCGAAGGCATAAGGTCAGTCAGTCATTCAGTATCTTTAGCTGTAATTATCTGCATTATTTTTTGGACTGTCATTCCTGTAGATCTGAACTAACACTTACCTTGGGTTATATTTCAGCGAATGCTAATCAGGTGAGATAGGGCCTGCAGGTCTTTGTCATGTTTCTCCTCCATTAACTTGAAGGTTTTTTTTTTTTTTTTGGTATTCTTGTTCTCTTAAATAAGATCCCAAAGCATCCTATTGCTCTGAAGGTATTTTTTTTTTTTTTTTGGTATTCTTGTTCTCTTAAATAAGATCCCAAAGCATCCTATTGCTCTGAAGGTATTTTATTTTTTTTTTTTTTTGGTATTCTTGTTCTCTTAAATAAGATCCCAAAGCATCCTATTGCTCTTTCTCCTTGATTCCCAAGGAAGGGGAGATTGTGATATTAAATCCCCAGCTTCAATATAAATACTGAAAGACTTGTGTGAAAGTATAGGAAAAGCAAAACAAAATCTGGGAAAGGAGTAAAGATAATTACCTCAGTTTTAACCGGTTTAATAGTTTAGTTTCCAAAAATTCCACCTACATATTGCGATTGACAGACAAATATTCATCCCTGTGAAATGTAATTTGCATTTTTTTTTTTTGTGGAGCTGAGCTACTATAGGATCAAGGAAACACTTGCTTTTAAGTTAAAATGTATTAATGTGTGTATTTGTATATTGTATGCTATGAATGACAGTGAGATATTCATTTGCTCCTGAGGTAGTCCCAAGATCTCTTCAGGTGGTGCAGTATTTTGGACCCAGCTGGGTGGTGAACAGGATTACATTCAGCAACTTTCCTCTCTTATGTCGCCGTTTTCTTGCAGATGAGGGTATAGCTGCCACTATTACCAGCATTACTCGGACTAGTGACCAAATTCACGAGCGTTCGCTTTTATTCATGAGTCAGACGCAGATCTCTCATTCTTGTGCCATGTTAACATTGCTACACGCGGTTTGTTTACGTTTTTCGACACTCAGGCTTATGATACTGATGTTTTGAAAGATACACGTTTGCTAACCTTGGCCGGGAGACCCCAAAACTTTGGTAAGTGATCCAGCGATGTTGGGGAACGCCTAGAAAAAATATAATCGACTGTGGAACCGGCATATTCTATTTGTTCAGGTGCTCTCCAACATGTCGAGCGTTTTCATTTGCGAATTTGCAAAAAGACTATGGAACTATCGTGGGGACTGGGGACCCCCAATGCATGGTTGCCTTTCGACAGGCGCTGGATCATGCTTGACAGGTCTTAAATTAAGAATGCACAGTGAATATCTTGAAAAGATTATGTCTCCTCAATTACAGCTACGAATCCCCTCACACAAGTGTGGAACAGAGTTTGCAAGATTTCTGGGAAGTTCTTACCCTCCTCCTCTCATGTTGTTCAGACGGAGGCTGATCCCAAGACCATTGCTGACATAATTGCAAATTTCTTTGCTAGTATTTCCAGGAAGGATCCTAACTCGCCTATGGCATACCGTCTTTCCTCCCACTGTAGGTTTATTTAGTGTCACACTTTTTCGCTGTGACCAGAAACACATCAATGTGATTCCAGATGGAGTTCGTGATTGTACGCCGATGACTTGTTAATCTCCTTTTCTGTGGCGTGAATATAATTAATTGAGAGTTAGTTGCACTTCGCAATTAATAGGATTTCCAAGTGGGCTGCAGCTCGTGGATTTCATTTCTCGGCTCTATGATAGAAGAATCAGTCGTTTCTTGGGCATTACATTTGACAGCCACCTGATTTGGGTACCTCACTTTCGTTATATTAAGGAAGCTTGTGTGAAGGCGCTGTCACTTCTTGGAGTTTTGGCTCATACCTGACAGACAGACCTTCCTCCTCTTGCACCAAACTCTTATTCTAAGTTGAAATATAGTTGTGAGGTACATTCGTCTCATCCGCTCATCCGTTCATTCTCAATTACTAGCTCATTGGTGGATGCTGGTGTCATTCCATTGGATTTGCGTCGCCAGTCCTTGTTGCTGAGGTGCTATTATTTAGTTCCTCGTCTTCCTGAGTCAGTTTCTTGTGTGTCATTCTCCAACGATTCATATTATCAACATTATGTTTCTCACCTTAGTTCCCCTAAACCTTTTGATTTTAGGGTTATGTCTGCCTTGGTGACGTTGAATGTGCCTTCCCTTCCTGTATGCCCCTATCGATTTCCTAGAGTTGGTTACTGGCAATTCCCGCACGTTTCTTTCTGCTTCCCTGCTATTCCTAGTAAAAACTCGTTACAGCATTATGAGTCCAAAGCTTTATTCTTAGAACATTGTTTCACACACTCCGATTCCATCCCTATATTTATAGATGTTTCTAAGTCTGATGTTGGACACGAATATGGTGTGGCTTTTCGTTCATTCTGTGAAGATGGTAGCCTTCCATGTATTGCTTCTGTTCTTATGGCAGAACTGTCTGCCATTATCATAGCTTAGGAATTATTGTTACTCTTCCTGCTTCGTTTTTGACATATTTAGCGACTCTCGAAGTACTCTTTCTGTTGCAGAACTATTCATTCCTTCTTCCCTTCATCCTCTTGTTTTATCAGTTTTGAGTGACTCTACCTTCTCCAAAGCAGAAGCTAACATGTTGGGTTTTGCTGGATTCTGGTACATGTGAGAGTTTCAGGGAATGAGAAGACAAATAGGATGGCTAAAGAGGCGGCAGCTCTTTCCAGACCCATTCCATTTCATGCCATGTACTCCATAATTAGGGTGGTAGTTCTTGCCAGTTGGCAGAGAGGCTTTAGTTGCCACCACTAAGACAGGGGAGATAACATCATTTGGTGTCCGTCAATGGACATTATCTACTACATGTGAGGGGTCGCCGCTCAGAGACTGCGTCTCACACATATCCCGGGAGAAACATTTATACTGTGATGATTGCTTAGTCCCCTTTACAGTGCCACACTCTCTTGGTGAAGAAACGAATAACACTAGGTCAACAGGGTCAGTGTCTTGTTTGCATAACAAACATAGCCAGATGTCTGAGTCAGTGGGGTCTCGGGTACGAAACGAACAATGTCAGACGTACTGCTCTAGCTCAGTTGGGTCAGTAACCCCTGACTTGATTTTTTAATACATTGAAATAACAGTCTTCTTAATTTGTAGCACTGCACTTCTCGTTGATTAATCCTATTTCATTTTGTAAATTGGCATTTTTAGTGATTTTACTATGTTTTTACCTACCACAATTTTGTTCTTTCTATCAATATTTTACCATTACATTTTAGTGGCTTTTAACATTTCGTAGCGTCGCCTTATGACTAAGATGTCTCTCTCTCTCTCTCTCTCTCTCTCTCTCTCTCTCTCTCTCTCTCTCTCTCTCTCTCTCTCTCTCTCTCTCTCTCTGCATGTGTGTGTGTGTAATATATACATATATATATATATATATGTAAATATATATATATATATATATATATATATATATATATATATATATATATATATATATATATATATATATATATATATATATATATATATATATATATATATATATATATATATATATATATATATATATATATATATATATATATATATATATATATATGTGTGTGTGTGTGTGTGTGTGTGTGTGTGTGTGTGTGTGTGTGTGTGTGTGCGCGTGCGCCAATGTACACGTCAAAGGCGATTCCACAAGGAACTTGCTAGTGGTGAAAATGTCCGCTATATGGAATCTGAATTATTTTCTGACTTTCTTTTTAGTGGCAGTGGGCAATCTAATTGATTCAAATATCATTCTACAATTGCTTAAATAAGAAAAAAATCTATGTATGCATAATACACAAGAATGCAGAAAATGTCTCCTATCAAACACATGAGAAAGTATGATATTATGATGAATTTCTGTCTACAGTGGGAATTCAAGACCATCGATTAGGATATGGAGAACATGAAACAGCAGTCACAGCCTTAGCTATTTCTCAAGATGAGCCCTTTGTTATTGCAACTGCCCAGGTAAATTATTCTTCTGTGAAACGGTGAAGGGAGGAGCAAACATAATGGAATGGATAAGTATACAATTCTATCAACCTTAAAGTTCAAAATATCATATGTCCAATGTTTCCATAGATCACCGTTCCCCCATGTTCATAAGTTTATTGCACCCAAGAAAAACAATAACCCACTATAGATATTAATACTTAATACTTGAAGCATTACAATACAACCAGGAATAAATGCATCGAATTAAATCGTATATTTGCAATAGGACCGCACTTCCAGTGACAAAGTAGGTGAAACGCTGTTAGTGTCGTGTGCTACAATTGTGTATCATAAAAGAAAATACTGTAGTTATAGTGAATCTGTTTTTCACTGAGTGTTTAGTCGTGGCCCCCTTGAAGATTGGGATTTCCTCTGTCCTGCCAAATCTACCTGCCCCGCACAAATGGACTAAGAATACCGTCGCTTTTAATTAAAGGTCCTCTACATGTTTTTTTTTGTTTTTTTTTCGGTGCCATATGACCGCGATGTTGCAACGCCTTCCTTTTTTTTTTTTCTATCTTTTACCAATCAATCGTCACAGAAGTTCTTTCACGTTGTGATAAAGCACACGCGAACTCTAATCCTTCTGCTTATGCTGTCACCCTTTCTTCTCCGTTGGGCTCCTCCGATCACAATCTCATATCTTTATCTTGTTCTATCGCTCCAATCCCTCCTCAGGATCCCCTAAGCGAAGGTGCCTTTGGCGTTTTGCCTCTGCTAGCTGGGGGGACCTAAGGAGGTATTTTGCTGATTTTCCTTGGAAAACAGAAGTTCTTTCACGTTGTGATAAAGCACACGCGAACGGACGGAGTTTTTATTGTACATGGAGGGAGGAGGCAGTAGACACCTGCCGAAACGATAATTACTCCCAGTGAGGTCTAAAGCACTGTTCAGAGGGTGCTATGAACTACCATTAAACCCAGCTGTGACATCACTGAACGTTTGCCATTGTGTCTCACAACACAAGGGGGCAATCACAGCCTGCCCTCTAAAGACTGCCCTCTCTTTCTTCACACAAAACTACAAGCACCTAATAACACACACCTATCGCTCCAATCCCTCCTCAGGATCCCCTAAGCGAAGGTGCCTTTGGCGTTTTGCCTCTGCTAACTGGGGGGACCTGAGGAGGTATTTTGCTGATTTTCCTTGGAATGACTACTGCTTCCGTGTCAGAGACCTGTCTTTGTGTGCTGAGTGCATAACAGAGGTGATAGTGTCTGGCATGGAGGCGTACATTCCTCACTCATTTTTCTCGTCCTAAACCTTCTAAACCTTGGTTTTAAACAGCTTGTTCTCGTGCTATACATGATAGAGAGGTGGCCCACAAAAGATACTTAAGCCTTCCATCACCAGAATCTCATGCACTTTATATTTCTGCTCGGAACCATGCCAAGTCTGTTCTCCATCTAGCCAAAACCTCCTTCATTAACAGAAACTATCAAAACCTTTCAAGATCTAACTCCCCTCGTGACTTCTGGCATCTAGCCAAAAAATATCTCCAATAACTTTGCTTCTTCTTCTTTCCCTCCACTATTTCAACCAGATGTCACCACTGCTATCACATCTATTTCTAAAGCTGAACTCTTCGCTCAAACCTTTGTTAAAAACTCTACCTTGGACGATTCTGGGCTTGTTCCTCCCTTTCCTCCACCCTCTGACTACTTCAAGCCACTAATTGAAATTCTTCGCAATGATGTTTTCTATGCCCTCGCTGGCCTAAAGCCTCGGAAGGCTTATGGACCTGATGGGGTCCCCCCTATTGTTCTCCAAAACTGTGTCTCCGTGCTTGCACCTTGCCTAGTCAAACTCTTTCAGCTCTGTCTGTCAACATCTACCTTTCCTTCTTGCTGGAAGTTTGCCTACATTCAACCTGTGCCTAAAAAGAGTGACCATGCTAATCCCTCAAACTACCGTCCTTTTGCTTTAATTTCCTTCCTATCTAAAGTTTTTTGAATCTATCCTCAACAGGAAGATTCTTAAACATCTATCACTTCACAAACTTCTATCTGATCGCCAGTATGGGTTCCGTCAAGGCCGCTCTACTGGTGATCTTCTGGCTCTCCTTACTGAGTCTTGGTCATCCTCTTTTAGAGATTTTGGTGAAACTTTTGCTGTTGCCTTGGATATATCAAAAGCTTTTGATAGAGTCTGGCACAAAGCTTTCATTTCCAAACTACCCTCCTACGGCTTCTATCCTTCTCTCTGTAACTTCATCTCAAGTTTCTTTTTTGACCGTTCTATTGCTGCTGTGGTAGACGGTCACTGTTACTCTCCTAAATCTATTAACAGTGGTGTTCCTCAGGGTTCTGTTCTGTCACCCACTCTCCTTATTATTCATTAATGATCTTCTAAACCAAACTTCTTGTCCTATCCACTCCTACGCTGATGATATCACCCTGCACTTTTCCACGCCCTTTCATAGACGTCCAACCCTTCAGGAGGTAAACATTTCACGCAGGGAAGCCACAGAACGCTTGACTTCTGATCTTTCTAAAATTTCTGATTGTGGCAGAGCAAACTTGGTATTGCTCAATCCCTCAAAAACTCAATTCCTCCATCTATCAACTCGACACAACCTTCCAGACAACTATCCCCTTTTCTTCAATGACACTCAACTGTCCCCCTCTTCTACACTGAACATCCTCGGTCTGTCCTTTACTTATAATCTGAACAGGAAACTTAACATCTCATCTCTAGCTAAAACAGCTTCTATGAAGTTAGGTGTTCTGAGACATCTCTGCCAGTTTTCTCACCCCCCCAGCTGCTAACTCTGTAGAAGGGCCTTATCTGTCCATGTATGGAGTATGCTTCACATGTCTGGGAGCGTTCCACTCATACTGCTCTTCTAGACAGGGAGGCATCAAAAGCTTTTCGTCTCATCAACTCCTCTCCTCTAACTGACTGTCTTCAGCTTCTCTCTCACCGCCGCAATGTTGCATCTCTAGCTGTCTTCTACCGCTATTTTCATGCTAACTGCTCTTCTGATCTTGCTAACTGCATGACTCCCCTCCTCCCGCGGCCTCGCTGCACAAGACTTTCTTCTTTCTCTCACCCCTATTCTGTCCACCTCTCTAACGCAAGAGTTAACCAGTATTCTCAATCATTCATCCCTTTCTCTGGTAAACTCTGGAACTTCGTGCCTGCTTCTGTGTTTCTACCTTCCTATGACTTGAATTTCTTCAAGAGGGAGGTTTCAAGACACTTATTCATCAATTTTTGACCACTGCTTTGACCCTTTTATGGGACTGGCATTTCAGTGGGCATTTTTTTTTATTGGATTTTGTTGCTTTTGGCCAATGTCCTTCCTACATAAAGAAAAAAATAATAAATAAATATAAATTTATTGTAGATGATGACTAATTGAAATGACCTCCGTCACCTACCTGCACCTGACCTGTAGTGGGCGGCCGTGGTCGGTCAGTGTATGACCTTGATTTTGGTATATACACCAAGATCATTGCTATTATCCTCAAAGAAACGAAATATTAATAATATTTTTTATTCTTATTAAATAAATTGATGCATTCAGATTCCTTGTAAAGCCATGAATAGTTAACACATCAGACGGAAAGATGAATACAAATATTGTGACTGACATGGCAAAGCGATGGGCAGGAGAATCCTCGTGCGGGCCACGCATAAACGCTCAATACAAAAGAAATTTATTGTTATATGTGTTTTTATTTAAATGACACATGCTTCAGCTTGGTCGTCAGGATGACAGTTTCGAGGAAAATGTAGAAGATTATGCACTTATTCACGTGTGGCGGCACAACGATGGATCGAACTTGGCTGTTCTGCGTGGTGGTCCCCAGGCAGCAATCACCGCCCTCAGCTTTTCTCCAAGCGGATGCCTTCTCGCTTCACTGGCTGATGCAACAACAGTACATGTATTCAATTGGGTGAAGGGTGAGTATGTAGAAATAAATGTTTCTTCAACTGTAATTTTAATGCATGTACAAAAATCACATTTTTTTTTTTTTTTTTTTTATGAATTTGAGTTAATGAGTTAGCATTATTTTCTCCCCCTCGATTCTGTAGCTCGTTGTTTAGGCAATCCTTTAAATAGAAAGAGCCTATGAGGATGAAAGGGTAGAAAATTTCTCAACTTTAGAAATGTTATTAGCTCAGTGAAGGCGAGGAATAACTTAAAAACGTTAAAGTTTACGTTTATTCATATATATATATATATATATATATATATATATATATATATATATATATATATATATATATATATATATATATATATATATATATATATATGAAATATGTACATTTGTATTTATAAAATTTATATGTTTATATTTATAAGACATGTATTTGTATTTGTAATAAATGAATTATATATATATATATATATATATATATATATATATATATATATATATATATATATATATATATATATATATATATATATATATATATATATATATATATATATATATATATATATATATATATATATATATATATAAAAACAGGAAGAATAAGAGAGGAGAACGCGTCGGAATCTGAAGTTGGGTAACAGTGAAGCAGAGGAATGTCTTATTGTAACTGAGGACATTTTATTTATTTTTTTTTAAAGCAGGTAATTTTGGAACTCATAAGGGGGAATACTATAATAGGTTTAATTCTGACAAACAGTGAGGAAGCGGTCACACAGGTTGATGTCAGAGGGCAGTAAGGTAACACTGGCCATTGTGAAATATGGTTCAGATTAAAGTGGAAGGAAGCTTGTAAAAGCAGAAAACATAAAGCAAGATACTTGAATTTAGGAGAGCAAATTTTGAGCGATTAAAAAAGGCTTTAATTGACAACGGATAGAAGAGGATGGGCAGGTGAGGGAAGTAAGACTGGGTGGAGGATATTAAGTCAGGTGCGAAGGTGGAGTCAGGAGGACAGATCAAGGCGAGGCGGGTGAAATGAGAAATGGCCGGGTGAGGTCTAAGAAAGTGGCGACTCAAGGAGGTCGGGGAAGAGATGGACTGAGGAGAGAGGATAGGGTCAGGAAGACAGGTCATGCTGAGATGGGTGAGGTGAGGTCAAGGTGGATGGAAGATGGAGTGGAGATTATGGAGGGGGCTGAGATGGGGAGATCAGGGGAAGTAAATGTTGATGGTTTGTATAAATATTTTGTTAATAAATAACATACAGGCCAGAGAATAAACATTTCATAATACATATAAAAAAAAAGAGGAATGGCCATAAGTGGATGACTGGTAGGCTACAGCGGTGATCCGGGAATCCGAACGCCCTATTGTTCGAACAAAGCGGAATCGGAACGATGTTTTATTTATTTATTTTTTTCTCTAAAATAAGAACACATTTTCAGAAACCGAACATCAACGTAACGTTGAGATTTGTTCACTCGTCTCCCCCACCTGTTCTATTCGTACCTTTGCACAATATTCGTGGAGTTCGTCGCTAGTTTACCTCGTGTTTTCAGCTTGACTTTTTTTTTTTTTTTCTAAATATCAGTCTTGTGCATTCATCACCGATATGCGAGAAGAAAACATAAACTCACACAGTTCTAGGTAGATGTAACGGTGCTGCACAGCTGCATCACGACAGATATGAGGACAAAACACACAACAGTTCTAGATGCTGTTTTTATAATTATTATATAATATTTAGCTCATTTATTCACCTATTTTATCTTAATCACGGGTATTTGCAGTCAAAAGTGTTTTCAAAATAAGATTTTTAGAGATCCAGAAATGGATTAATTCACTTTGTTTATTTTCTATGGTGAAAATTGTTTCGCAATCCGAATAGCCTCCTGGAACGAATTAAATTCGGATTTTGAAGCACCACTGTATATATAAGAGATTAAAAGCAGGGGTAAATTATTCAAGGTATCAATATAATGAACCAGCTAGAACATTTAGCAAGTAAACGAAGAAAGCTAAAAAAAACAATTACAAATTAAAGATACCTAGCCAAGCGATGACTGAGTCCAAGGGATCCTATTGGGTATATGTATACAGTAGAACGAAGAACAGAGAAATAGTAGGTCCATTAAAGGCATCTGATGGAGAGTGAGTTACTTCTTCGAGAGAGATGAGTAATATTCTTAACTTTATTATATTTATTTATTTATTTGTTTATTTATTTTTTACAGTTTTCACTCAGGAAAATATACAAGAAATGCCGAATAGTGGACAAGTCACCACGGCCAAGTCACTAGGTTATTAGTGAACTGCTAATTACTATCTTGAGGAAATCATTAGATTCAGAAGAGGTACCGCTAATGTGGAAGCAAGCAAATGTAGTCACTTCAGTGCCCATCTTAAGAAAAAAAAAAAAAAAAGTGAATCAAATTAGAGACCTGTCAGCTTAACTTCACATGTAGGTAAAATAATGGAGTCAGTAATTCCGAGGAACATTACGGATCATTTAGACAAGCACAACTTGTTAAATCAATTATAGCATGGCTTTATGAAGAGGATCTCTTGTCTTACGAATTTGTTGAGTTTTTATAGACAATGGGGATAGCTATGACATCCTATACCTTGACATTAACGAGGCATTGCTCAAGTAATTAAAGGGGTGCCAAAGGGATCAGTTTTAGTGCCATTATATATATATATATATATATATATATATATATATATATATATATATATATATATATATATATATATATATATATATATATATATATATATATATATATATATATATATATATATATATATATATATATATATATATATATATATATATATATATATATATATATATATATATATATATATATATATATATATATATATATATATATATATATATATATATATATATATATATATATATATATATATATATATATATATATATATATATATATATATATATATATATATATATATATATATATATATATATATATATATATATATATATATATATATATATATATATATATATATATATATATATATATATATATATATATATATATATATATATATATATGATTTTATGTAGGAAGGACACTGGCCAAGGGCAACAAAATTCTAACAAAAAAAAAAAGCCCACTGAAATGCCAGTCCCATAAAAGGGTCAAACCAGTGGTCAAAAATTGATGAATAAGTGTCTTGAAACCTCCCTCTTGAAGGAATTCAAGTCATAGGGAGGTGGAAATACAGAAGCAGGCAGAGAGTTCCAGAGTTTACCAGAGAAAGGGATGAATGATTGAGAATACTGGTTAACTCTTTATAATTTTATAGAGAGGTGGACAGAATAGGGGTGAGAGAAAGAAGAAAGTCTTGTGCAGCGAGGCCACGGAAGGAGGGGAGGCATGCAGTTAGCAAGGTCAGAAGAGCAGTTAGCATGGAAATAGCGGTAGAAGACAGCTAGATATGCAACACCGCCGTGGTGAGAGAGAGGCTGAAGACAGTCAGTTAGAGGAGAGGAGTTGATGAGACGAAAAGCTTTTGATTCCACCCTGTCTAGAAGAGCAGTATGAGTGGAACCTCCCCAGACATGTGAAGAATACTCCATACATTCACGGATAAGGCCCTTGTACAGAGTTAGCAGCTGGGGGGAGGGGTGAGAAAAACTGGCGGAGACGTCTCAGAACACCTAACTTCATAGAAGCTGTTTTAGCTAGAGATGAGATGTGAAGTTTCCAGTTCAGATTATAAGTAAAGGACAAACCGAGGATGTTCAGTGAAGAAGAGGGGGACAGTTGAGTGTCATTGAAGAAAAGGGTATAGTGGTCTGGAAGGTTGTGTCGAGTTGAAAGATGGAGGAATTGAGTTTTTGAGGCATTGAACAATACCAAGTTTGCTCTGCCGCAATCAGAAATTTTAGAAAGATCAGAAGTCAAGCGTTCTGTGGCTTCCCTGCATGATATGTTTACCTCCTGAAGGGTTGGACGTCTATGAAAAGACGAGGAAAAGTGCAGGGTGGTATCATCAGCGTAGGAGTGGATAGGACAAGAAGTTTGGTTTAGAAGATCATTAATGAATAATAAGAAGAGAGTGGGTGACAGGACAGAACCCTGAGGAACACCACTGTCAATAGATTTAGGAGAAGAATAGTGACCGTCTACCACAGCAGCAATAGAATGGTCAGAAAGGAAACTTGAGATGAAGTTACAGAGAGAAGGATAGAAACCATAGGAGGGTAGTTTGGAAATCAAAGCTTTGTGCCAGATTCCATCAAAAGCTTTTGATATGTCCAAGGCAACAGCAAAAGTTTCACTAAAATCTCTAAAAGAGGATGACCAAGACTCAGTAAGGAAAGCCAGAACACCAGTAGAGCGGCCTTGACGGAACCCATACTGGCGATCAGATAGAAGGTTGTGAAGTGATAGATGTTTAAGAATCTTCCCGTTGAGGATAGATTCAAAAACTTTAGATAAGAAGGAAATTAAACGGTAGTTTGAGGATAGATTGAGGATAGATTCAAAAACTTTAGATAGGAAGGAAATTAAAGCAATAGGACGGTAGTTTGAGGGATTAGAACGGTCACCCTTTTTAGGAACATGTTGAATGTAGGCAAACTTCCAGCAAGAAGGAAAGGTAGATGTTGACAGACAGAGCTGAAAGAGTTTGACTAGGCAAGGTGCAAGCACGGAGGCACAGTTTCGGAGAACAATAGGAAGGACCCCATCAGGTCCATAAGCCTTCCGAGGGTTTAGGCCAGCGAGGGCATGGAAAACATCATTGCGAAGAATTTTAATACGTGGCATGAAGTAGTCAGAGGGTGGAGGAAAGGGAGGAACAAGCCCAGAATCGTCCAAGGTAGAGTTTTTAGCAAAGGTTTGAGCAAAGAGTTCAGCTTTAGAAATAGATGTGATAGCAGTGGTGCTATCTGGTTGAAATAGAGGAGGGAAAGAAGAAGAAGCAAAGTTATTGGAGATATTTTTGGCTAGATGCCAGAAATTGTGAGGGGAGAAATATCTTGAAAAGTTTTGACATTTTCTGTTAATGAAGAAGTTTTTGGCTAGTTGGAGAACAGACGTGGCACAGTTCGGAGCAGAAATATAAAGTGCATGAGATTCTGGTGATGGAAGGCTTATGTATCTTTTGTGGGCCACCTCTCTATCATGTATAGCAAGAGAACAAGTGTTAAACCAAGGTTTAGAAGGTTTAGGACAAGAAAAAGAGTGAGGAATGTACGCCTCCATGCCAGACACAATCACCTCTGTTATGCACTCAGCACACAAAGACACGGAAGCAGTAGTCATTCCAAGGAAATCAGCAAAATACCTCCTCAAGTCCCTCAAACTAGCAGAGGCAAAACGCCAGAGGCGCCTTCGCTTAGGGGGATCCTGAGGAGGGATTGGAGCGATATGACAAGATAATGATATGAAATTGTGATCGGAGGAGCCCAACGGAGAAGAAAGGGTGACAGCATAAGCAGAAGGATTAGAGGTCAGGAAAAGGTCAAAAATGTTGGGCGTATCTCCAAGACGGTCAGGAATACGAGTAGGGTGCTGCACTAGTTGCTCTAGGTCATGGAGGATAGCAAAGTTGAAGGCTAGTTCACCAGGATGGTCAGTGAAGGGAGAGGAAAGCCAAAGCTGGTGGTGAACATTGAAGTCTCCAAGAATGAGATCTCTGCAAAAAGGAAGAGGGTCAGAATGTGCTCCACTTTGGAAGTTAAGTAGTCAAAGAATTTCTTATAATCAGAGGAGTTAGGTGAGAGGTATACAGCACAGATAAATTTAGTATGAGAGTGACTCTGTAGTCGTAGCCAGATGGTGGAAAACTCGGAAGATTCAAGAGCGTGGGCACGAGAGCAGGTTAAGTCAGTACGCACATAAACGCAGCATCCAGCTTTGGATCGAAAATGAGGATAGAGAAAGTAGGAGGGAACAGAAAAGGGGCTACTGTCAGTTGCCTCAGACACCTGAGTTTCAGTGAGGAAAAGAAGATGATGTTTAGAAGAGGAGAGGTTCTACAGATCTGTTCTACAGATCATCATCTCTTCTACAGATTGAAAATTAGATCTTACACCGCGAATGTTGCAGAAGTTAATGAAGAAAAAGTTGAGGGGGGTGCCAAGACACTTAGGGTCGTCGACAGAAAGGCAGTCCGACCTGGGGACATTTATGGTCCCCTCCCCAGATGGGGACTCCGACGCTGGTGTAGGAGTTGCCTTAATGATTTTAAAATTTTTGAGTGAAGGATGTGTGCGTTATTAGGTTGAGAGGTTGTTATTAGGTTGAGAGGTTGAGAGTTGTCTTTAGAGGGCAGGCTGTGACTGCCCCCTTGTGTTGTGTGACACAAAGGGAAACGTTCAGTGAGGTCACAGCTGGGTTTAATGATAAGTTCACAGCACCCCCTGAACAGTGCTTTAAACCTCACTGGGAGTAATTATCGTCAAAAAAATAAATAAATAAAAAAGATATATATATATATATATATATATATATATATATATATATATATATATATATATATATATATATATATATATATATATATATATATATATATATATATATATATATATATATATATATATATATATATATATATATATATATATATATATATATATATATATATATATATATATATATATATATATATATATATATATATATATATATATATATATATATATATATATATATATATATATATATATATATATACATTAATTATGTAGATACTGGAATTGGTAGCGATGTTAGTAAATTTGCGGATGACATGCGGATGATAAGTTGAATAATTACTAAGGTTGGATTCGGATGTCATTGCCTTGCAGGCATACTTAGATAGGATTAACAAATGAACGAATATATGGCAAATCCATTTTAATATTAACAAGAGTGAAGTACTTAGCGTAGGTAGGAGAAATCTACACAATAGGTACACAATAAAGAACGAAGCCCTGGTAAGTTCAGGAAGCTTAAAAAAAAAGTATTTATAGTCAACTTCGAATTCCGTCTTAGAAAACAATACATAGAGGCCAGAAATGTATTTTTAGAAGTGTTAAAACTAGAAGTCCTGAAGTAATATTAAAGTTATATTTGGAGCTAGTCTGACCTCATCTAAATTACGATGAGCAGTTCTGGTCTCCATGTTATAGGAAGGATACAGATCCATTAGAATAAATACAAAGGAGAATGATTAAAAGTACACAGGAGATTAGGTGTATTCCTTACGATAGGAGACTGATATTTTGAAATGTACATGTACATCCCTTAGAGAGGCGCAGGTTAAGAAGGAACCTTATAGGGGTCTTTAAGCAGTATAGGGGATATAACAAGGGTGACGAAAGAAAAATTCTTAGGAACAGTAATCAGGATGGAACAAGAAATGATGGGTTCAAGCTTGAAAAAAAGTTAGATTTAAAAGATAAAAAAATAAATTGGTTCTTAGAGTGGTAGATGGATGGTGCAGACTCAGTAATCAGGTTGCCAGTGCTGTCATTAGAGCCCTTTAAAAGAAGATTAGATATATATATTATTTATGGATGTGGATAGTAGGTGAATAAAGGTAGGTATGTTTCATAAAGGAACTGCCATATGTAGCCCTGATGGCTTTTAGCAGCTCCCCTTGTTTTCTTATGTTTTTATATCGAATACTAATAGGCCAACCTAATTCCTTCAGTAAGATCAATGTAAAACAGTTAATTTTCAACAGTTAATCAATCGGATATTCGTGGTCGAATATTTGGTAGAGCTGATCTCATGCCACCCTTGATATCCACTGCTGTTATTATTAGTTTTCATCCTTACAATGGTTGAAAATCCTGCTTCACACAGGTAGACGGATGCAGATAAGACACGTAAGACTGCTGTACTGATTTCGGAATAGGAATGAAATACACGACGCACTAAAACGGTGTCACATATTTCTTCTTGATCATATTACGTATATCTAAATATGTCTAGAAATTTATCTTGGATTTTTTCCTGAATTTGATATACATTTACTTTGCTTTAGATGCCTTATGCCCGTTTTACAATTCACAAATAATTCAGTATTTTGGTAAAGCTGTCACACCTCTAGCGTATCTGTGTGTGTGTGTGTGTGTGTGTGTGTGTGTGTGTGTGTGTGTGTGTGTGTGTGTGTGTGTGTGTGTGTGTGTGTGTGTGTGTGTGTGTGTGTGTGTGCGCGCGCGCGCACGCGCAATTATCGTACCGTCTCCTTAATTACATTACAACGGAAACTGCATATCTCTTATATGTGCTTCGGCTATTTATAGAATCTTTCAACTTCTCCATTTCAAATTATAGCTTGTCGCTGTTTATGACTTATTTGTTTTACTTGCAGGTGTTGATATTGCTCATGTTGACATGAAGAATACAGCATTAATGTCACTACTCCATTCGGGCGAAACAACAATAGCTCTCTTGTCTCCTCGCACTCTCTTTTTCTTGGACCTAGTGGGCAACTCCTTAGTGACTACTCGAGGCCAGGTTCCTCCAGATCTCCTGCCCAGCAGTGGAGCTTTCAACAGCCTCGCTGTTTCTCCTGTAAGCACTGATCACAGTTAAGTGGGTTTGTGTTTCAGATGAAGGTAGGAAGATGAATGGCATGAAGATTTTCATTGATATTTTCAGTCAACAAAGGAGACTTTACACACTGATGCTCTTTCGTGCCACACCTTACATCTCTGGTCTCCTGAATTTAGTGTCACGGTCTAAAAATAATCTTCACAAGTAAGAGGTTAAGTTGCATAATATATATATATATATATATATATATATATATATATATATATATATATATATATAGAGAGAGAGAGAGAGAGAGAGAGAGAGAGAGAGAGAGAGAGAGAGAGAGAGAGAGAGAGAGAGAGAGAGAGAGAGAGAGAGAGAGAGAGAGAGAGAGAGAGAGAGAGAGAGAGAGAGAGAGAGAGTATATATATATAATATATATATATATATATATATATATATATATATATATATATATATATATATATATATATATATATATATATATATATATATATATATATATATATATATATATATATATATATATATATATATATATATATATATATATATATATATATATATATATATATATATATATATATATATATATATATATATATATATATATATATATATATATATATGCGTGTAATATGGTGTTCACCTCTTAGGATACTTAGGGCATAAAGTCTTATACGTTAATTTATCATGATGTATGGCTTCCTTCAGGCCTTGTTGTCGAAGCGGAGGCTTTTCACCATACCGCCCCATGGTTTCATTTAACGATTGCCATCTAAATAGTAAGGTGAACAAAACCAATCAATTGTTTAATGTGTTTAACGATTTTTTTTTTTTTCATCATCCTAGAGTGGATATCAGACCATTATTATTTAATTAAATTTCATTCATTTTATTTCTTCATCTTATTTTATTGTTTTTTGTACATTTTGAATTTTATTTATATATTTTTTTATATATATGTTAATTCAATTCTAAACATATACAATATATTACACTCACGATTCATTCACACGGAATTCCTAATCCTGTCATAAAAAAAAACTATTGTCCCTTGTCAAGACAGCGAAGAGGGAGGAGTAACATGCATGCACACAAGGACGGAGACTACGAAACATTATTTAGTAGTATGTATGTGCATACATGAGGAACACGTTAATATAAAAATCACGCAGCACGCAATGCAGACACAAATTTTCTTGATGTAGGAGCGCCATCGGCTAAGGGCATCAAAACTATAAGAAGAAAAAAAAAGGTCCAACTGTGGTGCCAGTCCCTAAACAGAGTCAAAAGCAGTCGTCAAAAATTAGAGGATAAGCGATATGAAATCTTGAAAGAGTTCAAGTCATAGGAAGGAGGAAATACAGAAGCAGACAGGGAGTTCCAGAGTTAAACAGAGAAAAAGAATGAATGATAGAGAATACTGGTTAACTCTTGCATTAGAAAGGTGGACAAAATAGGGGTAAGAAAGAAAAAAGTCTTGTGCTGGAAGGCCGCGGGAGGAGGGCAGGCATGCGGATAGCAAGATCAGAAGAAAAGTTAGCATGAAAATAGCGGTAAAAGATAGCAAGAGATGCAACATTACAATGATGGGGGAGAGGCTGAAGACAGGCAGTTAGAAGAGAGGACTTGATAAGACGAAAAGCTTTCCGTTCATCTCTGTCTTAATGAGCGGTATGAGTGAAACCAACCCTTCCGCTTCCTACTCCATACGTGGACGGATAAAGCCCCCACGCAAAGTTAATTATTGAGGGTGTGAAAAAGAAAAAAAAAAAAAAACTGGCGAAAACGGCTCAGAACACTTAAATTCATGGAAGCTGTTTTAGCTAGAGATGACGTGAAGTTAAAAGTTTAGATTATAAATAAAAAAAGGGATAGTTGAGTGTCATTGAAGAAGAGGAGATAATTATCTGGAAAGCTGTGTCAAGTTGATATATGGAAGAATGGAAATTTTGTGGTATAAAACAATACTAATTTTCTTCTGCCCCAATCAGAAATTTTAGACAGATCAGAAGTAAGGCATTCCCTGCGTGAGCTGTTTAATTGCTGGATGTTTAGATGTCTAAAAAAATACGTTGAAAAGTGCATGGTGGTATCATTAGCGTAGGAGTGGATAGGACAAGAAATTTGGTTTTAGAATATCACTGGAAAATAATAAGAAGAGAGTGGGTGGCATGACAAAATCCCGAGGAACACCACAATTAATAGACTTACGAGAAGAACAGTGACCATCCACCACAGCAGCAGTAGAACGGTCAGAAAGGAAACACGAGATGACGTTACAGAGAGAAAAATTGAAGCTGTAGGAGGATAGTTTGGAAGTCAAAGGTTTATGCCCGACTTTATCAAAAGCTTTTGATACGGTTAAGACAGCAGCGAAAGTTTCATCAAAGTCCCTAAAGGAGACTAAGGTCTAAGACTAAAACTAAAAAGAGTAAGGAAAGCCGGAAGATCACCAGCAGGGTGGCCTCGCCGGAAACCATACTGGTAATCAGATAGAAGGCTGGAAAGTGATAGGTGTTTAAGAATCTTCCTGTTGCGGAGGCAGGAAATTAAAGCAATAGAATGGTAGTTTGAGGGATTGCAATGGTCACACTTTTTAGGAACAGGCTGAATGTAAGCAAACTTCCAGCAAGAGGGAAAGGTAGATGCTAATAGACAGAGTTGTAAGAATTTGACTACGCAAGGTGGAAGCACGGAGGCACAGTTTCGGAAAAAAAAGAGAAGAGGGACCCTATCAGGTTCATAACCCTTCTGAGGGTTAAGGCCAGCGAGGGCATGTAAAACATTGCGAAGCATCTTAATGGGTAGCATGAAGTACTCGGAGGATGGAGGAGATTAAGGAACAAGCCCTGAATCATCCAAGGTAAAGGTTTTAGCAAAAGTTTGAGCAAAGAGTTCAGCTTTAGAAATAGGTGAAATGACAGTGGTTTTATCGGGTTGAAATAAAGGAGGGAAAGATGAAGAAGCAAAGTTATTGGAGATGTATTTGGCTAAGTGCCAGAAGTCATGAGGGGATCTTGAAAGATTTTTACACTTTATTAATGAAGGACTTTTTGGCTAGTTGGAGAACAGACTTGGCATGATTCCGGACAGTAATATAAAATGCATGAGATTCAAGTTATGGAGGTATTTAGTATTTAGTTTGTAATAACTGTTCTGAGTAGAGTGTGCATTACCAGATCTCATGGATACTGTTAGCATAGGCACTTAGGATTAATGTGTTGTACCATATAAGTACAGTACATCGAGATGTATCACGATATATAATATGCATCTCCAGAGAACTGGGAGCATACACCGAGTCCTACATTAAAATAGCTTGAGATCACCGGAAGATCAGACCATTGCGAATGCCCCTGTGGGGTGACTTAGGAACTGCCAGGCAACGACCATCACCGGCGAGTCAGTCTTTCAGTCCAAAGAGCCTGAACTATTGTTTCATTTATTATGAGTTACACGTATTTCACTGGGACTTGTAACAGTCACACCAGTACAATAGGTAATACTCTTGTAAGTAAAAATGTAGTTGACCATTCCTGTCGTTTCATTTATTAGTAAACGAGACAAAATAAGTGACTAAAAATTCTGCCTCTTTAAAATTTTTGCAGCCTAAAAGCACAATGGAATCAGGTAAAGTTGGATCCTCGAAAAAAAAAAATCTATTTATGTTATTGCATCTGTTACCAATTTCGCATCCAACGAAATTTTAATTGAAGTGTAAATTAAGTAAGTGAACATCCTGTGTCCAACAGGATGTGTATGTTAAAAACATGAGCCTTCTTGAAGTCACATTTGAACAATGGATTGTTGTGTTCAGGACTGTGTTGAATTGGAAATATCAGCTTAGTGTGTTTTATTCGTAGAATACTACACGAAATAGTGTCCCTGTGCACCGTCCTTGTGTCGGAATGGTCTCTGGCCTCAGTCACACATAGCTGAATTGGCAAAGAGTACGGAGCGGTCTATTCGGCGCAGCTTCGGGCAACATTAGCCTGACTTTTATTTATTTATTTATTTATTTATTTTATTTATTTATTTTTTTTTTTTATCTCTCGGGCGATATTTGGTGCGTTGTCGGTTAATCCCCGAATGCATATCGAATACAAATTGAATGTACACCGACTGCATTTCGAATTCCAAAGTCTTTAAAAATAATGGTAATTTTCATTGCCAAAGTCTCCACGAATGCAAACCGAATGCGTACCGAATACTTATCGAATGCATACTGAACACATGCCGACTGCATACCGAATGCACACTTTTTCTTTTATTAGCACACCCAGGGGAACAAATGTTCTCTCTCATTCTACCCCCGAGGAGCTGACCATCATGGACCTTATAGCCGTTATTCCGAGTGACATTAACAAGCAGGCCCTTGTGCTGTGGCACAAACTGAAAACTGAGATCTTGCTTTTACAGTGGTTTGTTTTTTTTTCTTTATGAACAAGAGAAGAAAATAAAAAAAAAAGAAAACGAACAAGTGGGAAAGCAAAGAGATTATGTTGACACGTGGCTGGCTGCAACGAAGGAAACTATTTGGCCAGTGTGAGAACCTTCTGCAAGAGCTGATACTGGAAGACAAGACATCTTACCGCAATTTCTTGTCCATGTATGAGAACATTTTTAAGGAATTATTAGAGCGTATCCGTCCTCGCATCGAGAGGTAGCATACGTTCTGGAGGGAATCCTTCCAACACTACTTTGGAATTGTTTATCGACGTGTGAGGCCATCATCGCTGAGTGCCTGAACGAGGTGGCGGTTTGCCCTTTAACACCTGAGGGACGAGGAGAGTGGCCAGTGGGTTCTCTAGAAGATGGAATTTCCATAATTGCAATTGGGACCATTGATGGCAAGCACATCGCAATACGTGCACCCACTCACAGTGGGCCCTACTGTACGTAACTACAAAAGATTCCACTTTCTAGTCCTGTTTGTTGTAGTCAACCGTGACTACAAGTATACGGATGTTGGTGCCAAGGGGGCTACTTGTAATGCACAGGTCTTCAACTTCTTACTGCTGAAGAAGGCCCTCGAGGAGAACGCACTTTGCCTCCCAAAGAACCTACCGAGGGTGACGATTGCCCACTTCCTTATATATATATATATATATATATATATATATATATATATATATATATATATATATATATATATATATATATATATATATATATATATATATATATATATATATATATATATATATATATATATATATATATATATATATATATATATATATATATATATATATATATATATATATATATATATATATATATATATATATATATATATATATATATATACTCGTATATATATATATATATAGTCGGTGAGCATTCGGTTTGGGTTCAGCTCGCATTCGATCTGCTCTCAACAGAAATTCGCTATACATTCAGTTTGCATTCGATACGCATTCAGTATGTAATCGGAAATGCTAAAAAAATTCGGTCTGTATTCGGCGCATGCATACTGAATATTTACCGAATTTTGACGCTTTTAACGGTCAAATTTCAATTTTTTTTATGCCGAATCCCT
>NC_087179.1:1751944-1754444 GCF_035594125.1 Scylla paramamosain
TTGTTTTATTGTGCCCGCTAGTAGTGCAGCGCGAGGCAGCGGGCATGTGTGTATGTCAAGAGGTCAAGGACCCTCCTGTTTGTCTTGTGGGCAGTTTGTTTATGTATACAGTGTTTTGTTAAATGCTACTGCTAGTCAAGCCTCTTTTAGGGTGTTTGGCCACAGAGGATGTTAAGTGCATAGCTGTGTAGTGAAACTTTACTCCCTCCTCAGGCCCTATCGGTGCCTGCCGTCAAGGAAGATGTAAACGACATTAGTCAGCTGTAGACAGTTGGACAGTGGGTTCGATTGTCATTTGAGGGCGATTGTCCAAAGAAGTGCTATACCTTAAGCTTTAAAATTTGTGTCCATTGTTGTGATTATTCTTCTCTAGATCGTGGCTATCGATTCTTTCCCAACTTTTGGAGTGATTTGGCATTTCTTGTTGTATTAATGTTCCCTTACCTGTGGGTGGGTAAAACAGGCTCATCCGTGTAATCTGGTGTTATGTCCATCTGTGTAAAGAGATTCAAAAGAGGACCTTGTAACCAGTATTAAGTCATGCACCAGGTCATGTAGGTAGTGGCTTGGGGGAAATTTGTGGTCGTAACAACATGCATGCATATGTACGTACTACATAGTATATTGGGCTATGGCTTGTTAGGTTATGGATGCACATTATTGGTGCCTTGCTTGATGTTGCAAGTAAGTGCATGCATAAATTTACTTCTTTTGATTAAATGTACAGTGGTTAACATTTAATAATTTGATAACTAACACCATGAATAATTATTTTATGTGGAGAATTATCACTTATTAGAGTACTCTTCACTCCGAAAAAATCTAAGCACTACTTTTTTGTTTCCTTTATGATGCTGTTAATTTGATGTATAATAACAAAAAAAGAAAAAATATATTATTTATTTTACTTATATTTATTGTATTTTATTTATATAATATTTACTTATTTGTGTATTTATCTATTTATTATTATATTTATTTATTTCATTATATTTCTTTTTATTTACACATTTATTTATTTATTCCTTTTTGCGGCCTATCAAACACAACCAACAATAGTTGTACCTAAAGTGATACTTCGCTGATCAAAATTTAGTATATCTTCTGTTCTGATCTTACAGTCTGTCATTCATTTTGCTATCAAGAAATTCCATAAACTTCACAGGATGGAATAATTTTTGCGGGATGCAGTGACAGAAGTGTTGTGCAGTGGAATGGAAGAGCAGCAGCACTCCGTGTCGTGCCTCCCGATGAACCTACACCTCTACCACCAGTCCGCATGACACTTACAGCAGGAAAGGGAGCGGTATTCACCGCCTGCAGGTGAACAACTGCTACTTTGTGTGTGTGTCTGTGTGTGTCTGTGTGTGTGTGTGTGTGTGTGTGTGTGTGTGTGTGTCTATATATATATATATATATATATATATATATATATATATATATATATATATATATATATATATATATATATATATATATATATATATATATATATATATATATATATATATATATATATATATATATATATATATATATATATATATATATATATATATATATATATATATATATATATATATATATATATATATATATATATATATATATATATATATATATATATATATATATATATATATATATATATATATATATATATATATATATATATATATATATATATATATATATATATATATATATATATATATATATATATATATATATATATATATATATATATATATAATTTGTAAGTAGGAGGCAGTAGACACCTACCAAAACGATAATTACTCCCAGTGAGGTCTAAAGCACTGTTCAAGGGGTGCTGTGAACTTATCATTAAACCCAGCTGTGACCTCACTGAACATTTCCCTTTGTGTCTCACAACACAAGGGGGCAGTCACAGCCTTCCCTCTAAAGACAACTCTCTTCCTCCACACACAACTACAAGCACCTAATAACAAAAACACCCTTCTCTCAAAAAATTTAAAATCATCAGGGCGGCTCCTATACCAGCCTCGGAGTCCCCATCTGGGGAGGGGACTATAAATGTCCCCAGGTTGGACTGCCATTCTGTCAATGACAGAAAGGTCTTGACACCCCCCTCAACTTTTTTTCCATTAACTTCTGCAACATTCGCGGTCTAAGATCTAATTTTCAATCTGTAGAACACCACCTCTCCTCTTCTGAACCTCATCTTCTTTTCCTCACTGAAACTCAGGTGTCTGAGGCAACTAACAGTAGCCCCTTTTCTGTTCCCTCCTACTTTCTCTATCCTCATTTTCAATCCAAAGCTGGATGCTGCGTTTATGTGCGCAATGACTTAACCTGCTCTCGTGCCCACGCTCTTGAATCTTCCGAGTTTTCCACCATCTAGCTAAGACTACAGAGTCACTCTCAAACTAAATTTATCTGTGCTATATACCTCTCACCTAACTCCTCTGACTATAAGAAATTCTTTGACTACTTAACTGCCAAAGTGGAGCACATTCTG